>NC_068439.1:12549388-12571888 GCF_023373465.1 Oncorhynchus keta | reverse complement strand
TTTGCACTGCGCCACTCGGGAGGCCCACAAAGTATCAAAATACAGAGAGGTGTTGGTAAAGGAATATTGTCCTGCTAATAGCCCATAATGGGCTATTATAATACTGTACGTGGTGTCCAGGTCAGGATAACAGAAACATTTCTTTATTAAAAACTTTAAAAAATAGATAATGTTGGTAATTATTTATTTTGATCCAAAGCCATGAATGAGTGAGTCACTCAGCTTTATGTCGGTGCTGGCTATGTGACTGCGCCATCATCTTGATAATATATACAAATATTTTGGAGATTATTTCGTAAAAAAAAAAAAACGAAAGTGAGTGATTGTAATCTGAATGAAGGCCAAAATAATATTTGGCTAGTACCTAATGACCTCATCCACAGTAGTAAACTAGTACCTAATGACCTCATCCACAGTAGTAAACTAGTACCTAATGACCTCATCCACAGTAGTACCTAATGACCTCAAAACATTTATTTCTGTTTTTAGAGGGAGAGAAATGCTGGGCCAATTGTGCGACTCCCAATCACGGTCGGATGTGATACATAATAATAATAATAATACTTTTTGTTGTATTATTTGTTTTGTCTTTTCTGGTGGATTAAACTGAAATTTCAACCAATCACGGCCGGTTGTGATACAGCCAACCTAACTAAGAAATACATTTGATGATAGAATTCTCCCTCTACTCTCCTTCTAGGCAAGTCTATTGTCCAGCTACCTGCTAATAACCATAATGGCGCTGTACAACGTGACCATGTGTGTTTGAAAGAGTATTTGCCAGTCAGCAACAATTTGTTCATCAAGATATAGCAGCAATCTACCACACCAAGCAAAGTGAGAAGATTAAGAGCACCACATTGAAGCTGCCCAGCATCACCCGTTGGGATGGTGTTGTCATCATGTTTGACAGTCTCCTGGAGGGGAAGGAGTCTCTCCAAGAAATGGCCATGTCACAGTCTGCCGATATGGACAGCCCCATCAAGAGGATCCTCCTGGATGATGTATTTTGGGAGAGAATGGTAAGCAGCCTGAAACTCCTGAAACCTATAGCAGTAACCATTGCACGGAATGAGGGAGACAATGCCATCCTGTCTGATGTTCAGACTCTGCTTGCAGATGTAAGAGAATAAATCTGTACTGCCCTGCCCACTTCACTGTTGCTCCATGCAGAGGAAACTGCAGTTCTGAAATACATCAAAAAGCGTGAAGACTTCTGCCTGAAGCCCAAACACACTGCAGCGTACATGTTGGAACCCAGGTATGCTGGCAAGAGCATACTGTCTGGTGCAGAGATCAACAAGGGCTATGATGTCATCAATACCATTTCTCGCCACCTTGGCCTGGATGAGGGCAAGGTTCTTGGCAGTCTGGCGAAGTACACTTCCAAGCAAGGGGTTTTGGATGGAGATCCAATATGGCAGTCGTTTCAACATATCTCATCAGCCACCTGGTGGAAGGGACTTTGTGGATCTGAGGCTCTTTCCCCTGTTGCCTACATCATCCTCCAAATTCCACCAACATCAGCCACCTCAGAGCGCAACTGGTCCTTGTTTGGGAATACACAAACACACCAAAGCACGCAACAGGCCGACCAATACAAGGGTTGAAAAATTGGTGGCCTTCTGGGCAAATTTGAGGCTTTTTGAGCCTGACAATGAGCCATCCTCAACAAGGTTGGAGAGTGACAGTGAAGATGAGGCCTACAAACCTGACTCAGTTACACCAGCTCTGTCAGAAGGAATGGGCCAAAATTCACCCAACTTATTGTGGGAAGCTTGTGGAAGGCCACCCTGAACTTTTGACCCAATTTAAAGGCAATGCTACCAAATACTAATTGAGTGTATGTAAACTTCTGACCCACTGGGAATGTGATGAAAGAAATAAAGCTGAAATAAATTATTCTCTCTACTATTATTCTGACATTTCACATTCTTAAAATAAAGTGGTGATCCTAACTGACCTAAAACAGGGAATTTTGACTAGGATTAAATGTCGGGCTACGTGTTTGAAAACCTGTTTTCAAAATGCCACCAGCTGTCCATCACTACTGTAAATAAAAACACAGCATCTTGTTTACATCTTGTTTACATTCTCTATTGTAACAACAATGTCACAAATAATTTGTATTTACCTTTCCAATTACTTTGAGAGTTTGATTTACACATGTGTGCTTTTCATGTCATTTTTCGTTAAATCCAGTTAGAATTTAAGTAGAACTTTTGAGTGTTGCCTTTAATGAGGTCATAATGGTGTAATGCTTTAATATTTAATAATATATGCCCTCTGAATTCATATCCAAGGGGCATTTTTCACGCCATTATTAGTGACATTGTTTTAGTTTGAACGTGCAGACTGGCACTAAGAACCACGGGAATGTTTCCCTAGTCAGCGCCATTATTAATGCAATGCCCCTTAAAGTGTTGCTCTGTGCTACCCAGTGTGGCGGGGTGGGGGTTCCCCCTTCCTCCTCCTCCTCCCTTCCCCATGGGCTAGGTCTGTCTTCTGTGCATGGCTCTGCGGCCCATCCCGTGCCCCCTACCCTCGTGGTTTGAACCTCGCACACCTACCACTATTTCAGTAGATACAGATGGAGAACGGCAAGGCAATCTCATTGTGCGTCACTCGGGTGCCATGACCAATATTTTTTGTTCTGCTAATAACAGGGTTAATAATATATCTGTGAGAATATCCAAGGGGCTTTTATATAATTCTAAATTAATAATAATAATCCCTAGGTTTAAAAAAAAACAATATTTTGGAGATTATTTTGTTTTATATTCAAATAAAATGAGAGAGAAAAATGTCATTCTTGAACATGGGGTGAGACAATGTTAATAATTTGTAAATAAAGCCAGTTTGTTATTTAGAATGATTTATTTCTGTTTTCAGAGGGAGAGAAACCAAAAACCTACAGTCATCTCATGGGTCTCCCAGTCATGGCCGGCACAGGTATTGAGCCAGCCTCTATAGCAACACAGCTTACACTGTGATGCAGTGTCTTAGACTGTTGCGCCACTAAGGCGCTGTACAACGTGACTGGTCGGGAGTAGGCTACAGTACTACAGAGACACAGTAGCGCCTTAGGACCCAAAAGCATAATCAGTGCTCTAACTCCCCCTTGCGCTCGGCTGGAGCAATGAAGTTCTGTACTAAACCACAGGGTATTGTACTAAGTCCCACTGCATTGTCGGAACTAGAAGCACAAGCATTTCGCTACACTCGCATTAACATCTGCTAACCATGTGTATGTGACAAATAAAATTTGATTTGATTTGATTTGACTCTAGGTAGGGGTAAAAGTGACTTGGTAATCAGGATAGATAATAAACAGAGTAGCAGCAGTGTTAGTAGTTGAGGTAATATGTACATTTAGGTAGGGGTAAAAGTGACTTGGTAATCAGGATAGATAATAAACAGAGTAGCAGCAGTGTTAGTAGTTGAGGTAATATGTACATTTAGGTAGGGGTAAAAGTGACTTGGTAATCAGGATAGATAATAAACAGAGTAGCAGCAGCAGCATATGTGAGGTGTGTAAAAGTGTGTGTGTGTGTGTGTTTGTGTGTGGCATCCATATACATGTGTGTGTGTTTTGTGTGTGTGAGCGTATGTAATGTTTGTGTGTATTTGTGTTGGAGTGTCAGTGTATGTATGTGTGAGTGTGTGGGTAGAGTCCAGTGAGTGTGTGGGTAGAGTCCAGTGAGTGTGTGGGTAGAGTCCAGTGAGTGTGTGGGTAGAGTCCAGTGAGTGTGTGGGTAGAGTCCAGTGAGTGTGTGGGTAGAGTCCAGTGAGTGTGTGGGTAGAGACCAGTGAGTGTGTGGGTAGAGTCCAGTGAGTGTGTGGGTAGAGTCCAGTGAGTGTGTGGGTAGAGTCCAGTGAGTGTGTGGGTAGAGTCCAGTGAGTGTGTGGGTAGAGTCCAGTGAGTGTGCAAATAGTCAGTGCAAGAGAGTCAGTTCAAAAAAAGGTTGATGCAAATAGTCAGGGTAGCTATTTGATTAAATATTCAGCAGTCTTATGGCTTTGGGATAGAAGCTGTTCAGGAGCCTTTTGGTCCCACACTTGGTGCGCTGGCACTGCTTGGTGCTCCGACACCACTTGCCATGCGGTTCCAGAGTGAACAATCTATGGCTTGGGTTGCTGTGGTCTTTGAAAATGTTTAGGGCCTTCCTCTGACACCGTCTGGTATAGAGATCCTGGATGGCAGGGAGCTCGGCCCCCAGTGATGTACTGGGCCATCTGCACCACCCTCTGTAGCGCCTTGTGGTCGGATGCCAAGCATTTGCCATACCAAGAGGTGATGCAGCCAATCAAGATGCTCTCAATGGTGCAGCTGTAGAACATTTTGAGGATCTGAGGCCCCATTCCAAATCTTTTCAGCATTCTGAGATGGAAGAGGCATTGTCGTGCCCTCTTCAAGACTTTGTTGGTGTGTGTGGACCATGTTAATTCCTTAGTGATGCGGACACCGAGGTACTTGAAGCTCACGACCCACTCCACTACAGCCCCATAAATGTTGGTGGGGGGGGTGTGCTCGCCCCGCCGTTTCCTGTAGGCCGTGATCAGCTCCTTTGTCTTGCTGACGTTGAGGGAGAGATTGTTGTCCTGGCACCACACTGCCAGGTCACTGACCTCCTCTCTATAGGCTGTCTCATTGTCGTTGGTGATCAGGCCCACCACCGTCTTGTAATCAACAAACTTAATAATGGTGTTGGGAGTCGTGCGTGGCCACACTGTCATGGGTGAACAGGGAGTACAGGAGGGGACTGAGCAGGCATTCCCTGATCTTCCCACGTGTTGAGGGTCAGTGTGACGGATGTGTTGTTGCCTAACCTCCCCACCTGGGGCCGACCATCAGGTAGCCCTGGATCCAGTTGCAAGGGAGGTGTTCAATCTCAGGAACCGGAGCTTGGTGATGAGCTTGGAAGGCACTATGGTGGTGAAAGCTGAGCTGTCGTCAATGAACAGCGATCTCACATAGGTGTTTCTCTTATCCAGGTGGGAAAGGGCAGTGTGGAGAGCACTGGATATTGTGTCATCTTTGGATCTGTTGGGATGGTATGTGAATTGCAGTGGGTCCAGGCTGTCTGGGATGATGGCATTGATGTGAGCCATGACCAGCATTTCATGACTACAGACGTGAGTGCTATGGGGCGAATGTCATTTAAACAGGTTACCTTGGTGTTCTTGGGCACAGGGACTATGGTGGTCTCCTTGAAACATGTAGGTATTGCAGACCGTGTCAGGGAGAAGTTGAAAATGTTAGTGAAGACATTTGCCTGCTGGTCAGCTTGTGCTCTGAGTATGCATCCTGGTAATCCGTCTGGCCCAGCGGACTTATTAATGTTAACCTGTATAAAGGTCTTGCTCACATCGGCTAAGGAGAGCAAGATCGCACAGTCGTCCGGAACTGCTGGGGCTCTCATGCATGATTTGGTGTTGCTTCTGTAGCTCAGTTGGTAGAGCATGGCGCTTGTAACGCCAGGGTAGTGGGTTCGATTCCCGGGACCACCCATACGTAGAATGTATGCACACATGACTGTAAGTCGCTTTGGATAAAAGCGTCTGCTAAATGGCATATATTATTATTATTATTGCTTGCCTCGAAGCGGGGATGGAAGGAATTTAGATCATCTGGTAGGCTCGCGTCACTGGGCAGCTTGCTGCCAGGGTTTTTCTTTGTAATCATGATAGTTTGCAAGCCCTGCCACATCCGACTAGCATCAAAGCCGGCGTAGTAGGATTCAATCTTAGTTCTGTGTTGACGCTTTGCCTGTTTGATGGCTCGTCGGAGGCCGTAGCGGGATTTCTTATCAGTGTCCGGATTTTGATCCCCGCTCCTTGAAAGTGGAAGCTATAGCCTTTAGCTTAGTTGCCTGTAATCCATGGCTTTTGGTTGGGATATGTACATATGGTCAGTGTGGGGACGACGTCGTCAATGTACTTATTATTGAAGACGGTGACTGATGTGGTAAACTCTTTTAATGTTAATTGGATGAATCCCGGGAAACATATTCCAGTCTGTACTAGTGGAACAGTCCTGTAGCTTAGCAACCGCTTCATCGGAACGCTTCCGTATTGAGCGCATAATTGGTACTTCCTGTTTGAGTCTTTGCTTGTAAGCGGGAGATTACAAGCAAGTTTGTTAATTTGTGTTGTTTACAGTGGTAGCAAATGAAGCACAGTGGGCAGGAGGTGGGCAATGCTAAGCACAGGATAGCGAGATCCTATTGGCTTGTTGTAGCATATATTTGTATATTTTCATTAGGGAACGCCTCCTCTGTGAAGTCTGCGTGTCTGCAAACTCAATCCGACCTTTCATCCCTAAACCACGTAATCTTATACAACTTTGGAAAAGAGTCAAGTCTATTAAAATTAGTTCACTGGGTTTGTAACAGATTTTGGGAACAGAAAAATGTATTTGTGATCAGATGATAAGAAATTTTGCAGAATGTCAGGCCAGTCTCACCGAGTTGTATCCTCTCTCCCACCACCCGCGACTGCACTTCCTCTGACCGGTGAGAAAGCATTCTAATTGGATACCTGGGCTTTATAGCCCCTGTGACGTCTGGGTTTCCCCTTCTGTCTGTGCCGAACTCTTCATTGAGATAATGCTGAAACATCAATCCATGGGCGAGTCAGTGCCACATTTTCATTTGTGCCGAAAATCTAAATGAAAGAATGTTATCTTGCAAATGAATCAGGTTATGGTGTGAAAAAGGCTTTTAGAGGTGGCGTCGTAAATGCTTGTCGTAAATGCCGACTGTGGTTTGCTTATCAATGCACAACCACAAGTACCTTTCTTCCCACTCCTATTGATAAAATGTCATTACTGTGTGTGAAATTTTAAATGCATACCTTCATTACTACATGTGTAATGTGATATATTTTAACATTTGTTTTTTAAATTAAATATTTATTCAGTAATTTTCCCCAAATGAAGGGGATGATGACTTAATCTTTGCAAAAAGGATAGAATCTGATTTCATTGGTCCTCGACTCGCTTATCAGTCATTTAATTCAGGGTAAGTGGAGTTAGCCGTGAGTTAGCCCGCCCCAGAGCAGGTTCATTCTGAAGGATTCGTTGCCATAGACATTTACCTGGCTAAAAGGTGAGCCACTTTCATATGACCGGTTATCCAGAGTTAAACTCAAAAGTTTGGTCCTCATGCTTGTGCTTTATCTCTCTCAATTCTATTTCAATTTAAGGGGCTTTATTGGCATGGGAAACATATGTTTACATTGCAAAAGTAAGTGAAATAGATAAACAAAAAGTGAACATTACACTCCCAGAAGTTCCAAAAGAAATAAAGACATTTCAGATGTCATATTATGTAAATATACAGTGTTGTAATGATGTGCACATAGTTAAAGTACAAAAGGGAAAATAAATACAGGTAAATATGGGTTCTATTTACAATGGTGTTTGTTCTTCACTGGTTGCCCTTTTCTTGTGCAACAAGTCACAAATCTTGCTGCTGTGATGTCACACTGTGGTATTTCACCCAGTAGATATGGGAGTTTATCAAAATTGGATTGTTTTCAAATTCTTTGTGGGTCTGAGGGAAATACAGTGGCAGGAATCCAAGATGGCGTAGCAGTCAGACGTCTTTGTCTTGTCGTGTCCTATGTAATCATCTTTTTACATCTTTTTCTTCACATCTCTTTTTTAGATTTTTCTAAACCTCAACTTCAAAATACTCTCCTGCAAACCGCCTCACCCAATGTGGTGTGGATCTGTTTTTCTACTTTTAAAAATCAGGTTGAGGTCAGGACTCTGACCAGATGGCATATTTTCTTCTGTTGAAGCCATTCTGTTGTTGATTTACTTCTGTGTTTTGAGTCTTTGTCCTGTTGCGTCACCCAACTTCTGTTGAGCTTCAATTGGCGGAGAGATAGCCTAACATTCTCCTGCAAAATGTCTTGATAAACTTGGGAATTCCCTTTTCCGTCGATGATAGCAAGCTGTCCAGGCCCCGAGGCAGCAAAGCAGCCCCAAACCATGATGCTCCCTCCACCATACTTTACAGTTGGGATGAGGGTTTGATGTTGGTGTGCTGTGCCTATTTGTTCTCCACACATAGTGTTGTGTGTTCCTTCCAAACGACTCAACTGTAGTTAAATCTGTCCACAGAATATGTTGCCAGTAGCGCTGTGGAACATCAAGGTGCACTTTAGCAAACTTCAGACGTGCAGCAATGTTTTTTTTGGACAGCAGTGGCTTCTTCCGTGGTGCCCTCACATGAACACCATTCTTGTTTAGTGTTTTACGTATCGTAGACTCTTCAACAGAGATGTTAGCATGTTCCAGAGATTTCTGTAAGTCTTCAGCTGACACTCTAGGATTCTTCTCAACCTCATTCAGCATTCTGCGCTGTGCTCTTGCAGTCATCTTTGCAGGATGGCCACTCCTAGGGAGAGTAGCAACAGTGCTGAACTTTCTCCATTTATCGACAATGTGTCTTACCGTGGACTGATGAACATCAAGGCTTTTATAGATACTTTTGTAAACCTTTACAACTTTATGCAAGTCAACAATTCTTAATCTTAGGTCTTCTGAGATATATTTTGTTGGAGGCATGGTTGACATCAGGCAATGCTTCTTGTGAATAGCAAACTCAAATTTTGTGAGTGTTTTTATAGAGCAAGGCAGCCCTAACCAACATCTCCATTCTTGTCTCATTGATTGGACTCCGGGTTAGCTGACTCCTGACTCCAATTAGCTGTTGGAGAAGTCATTAGTCTAGGGGTTCACATACTTTTTCCAACCTACACTGTGAATGTTTAAATTATGTTTTCAATATAGACAAGAAGAATACAACACGTTGTGTGTTATTAGTTAAAGCACACTGTTTGTCTACTGTTGTGACTTAGATGAGATCCGATCAAATTTGATGACCAATTAATGCAGAAATCCTGGTAATTCCAAATGGTTCCAATAGATGTGTCAAATAATTTACTTTTAGTTTTCTCATGATTTGCTTGGGTCTAATTGTGCTGCTGTCCTGGGGCTCTGTGGGGTCTGTTTGTGTTTGTGAACAGAGCCCCAGGACCAGCTTTCTTAGGAGACTATTCTCCATCTCTCTGTAGGTGATTGCTTTGTTATGGAAGTTTTGGGAATCACTTCCTTTTAATTGGTTGTAGAATTTAATGGCTCTTTTCTGGCTTTTGATAATTATTTTTGCAGAATTCTGCATGCAGTCTCAATTTGGTGTTTGTCCCATTTTGTGAATTCTTGGTTTGTGAGCGGAACCCAGACATCACAACCATAAAGGGCAATGGGTTCTATAACCGATTCAAGTATTTTTAGCCAGATCCTAATTGGTATGTCGAATTTTATCTTCCTTTTGATGGCATAGAAGGCCGTTCTTGCCTTGTCTCTCAGATTGTTCACAGCTTTGTGGAAGTTACCTGTGGCGCTGATGTTTAGGCCGATGTATGTATAGTTTTTAGTGTGCTCTCAGGCAACGGTGTCTAGATAGAATTTGTATTTGTTGTCCTGGCAACTGGACCTTTTTTGGAACCCCATTATTTTTGTCTTACTGATATTCACAGTCAGGGCCCAGGTCTGTCAGGGCCCAGATCTGTCAGGGCCCAGGTCTGTCAGGGCCCCAGGTCTGTCAGGGCCCCAGGTCTGTCAGGGGCCCAGGTCTGTCAGGGTCCACGTCTGTCAGGGCCCAGGTCTGGCAGAATCTGTGCAGAAGATCTAGGTGCTGCTGTAGGCCCTCCTTGGTTGGGGACAGAAGCGCCAGATCATCAGCAAACAGTAGACTCTCTCTTGCTCTCTCTCGCAATTAAATTAAATTAAATTTAACGGCTTTATTGGCGTGGGAAACATATGTTAACATTGCCAAAGCAAGTGTAGTAGATAATAAATAAACAATAAAAATTAACAGTTAACATTACACTACAAAAAAATGTAGATTTCAAATGTCATACTGTCATATCATTACAGTGTTGTAACGATGTGCCGATAGTTAAAGTACAAAAGGGAAAATAAATAAATCATAAATATGGGTTGTATTTACAATGGTGTCTGTTCTTCACTGGTTGCCCTTTTCTCGTGGCAACAGGTCACAAGTATTGCTGCTGTGATGTCACACTGTGGTATTTCACCCAGTAGATATGGGAGTTTATCAATATTGGATTTGTTTTCAAGTTCTTTGTGGGTCTGTGTAATCTGAGGGAAATATGTCTCTCTAATATGGTCATACATTGGGCAGGAGGTTAGGAAGTGCAACTCAGTTTCCACCTCATTTTGTGGGCAGTATCTCTCTCTCTCTCTTTCTCTCTCTTTGAGCCTGAGGCCACTACCGACAGCAGCAACAGCGAGAGAGAGAGAGAGAGAGAGTGTATGGTGCTCTACTTCTTTTCTAACCCAAACACTGTCTGGAAACATGTGTGTGTCTGTGTCTGTGTGTGTGTGTGTGTGTGTGTGTGTGTGTGTCTGTGTGTGTGTGTGTGTGTGTGTGTGTGTGTGTGTGTGTGTGTGTGTGTGTGTTTGTGTGTGTCTGTGTGTGTCTGTGTGTGTGTGTGTGTGTGTGTGTGTGTGTGTGTGTGTGTCTGTGTGTGTGTGTGTGTGTGTGTGTGTGTGTGTGTGTGTGTGTGTGTGTGTGTCTGTGTGTGTGTGTGTGTGTGTGTGTGTGTGTGTGTGTGTGTGTGTGTGTGTCTGTGTGTGTGTGTGTGTGTGTGTGTGTGTGTGTGTGTGTGTGTGTGTCTGTGTGTGTGTGTGTGTGTGTGTGTGTGTGTGTGTGTGTGTGTGTGTGTGTGTGTGTGTGTGTGTGTGTGTGTGTGTGTGTGTGTGTGTGTGTGTGTGTGTGTGTGTGTGTGTGTGTGTGTGTGTGTGTGTGTGTGTGTGTGTGTGTGTGTGTGTGTGTGTGTGTGTGTGTGTGTGTGTGTGTGTGTGTGTGTCTGTGTGTGTGTGTGTGTGTGTGTGTGTGTGTGTGTGTGTGTGTGTGTGTGTGTGTGTGTGTGTGTGTGTGTGTGTGTGTGTGTGTGTGTGTGTGTGTCTGTGTGTGTGTGTGTGTGTGTGTGTGTCTGTGTGTGTGTGTGTCTGTGTGTGTGTGTGTGTGTGTCTGTGTGTGTGTGTGTGTGTGTGTGTGTGTGTGTGTGTGTGTGTGTGTGTGTGTGTGTGTGTGTTAGGCACGGGCATTTTCAAATATTTCACAATTAAAATAATATCATATTTTTTTCACGTATGTGTTTTATTAAGGAAATAATATTTATGTGAAACTTTAATGGAGACTTGTTCACGCAGAGAGCCGGTGTGCCGTCCCACAGAGTTTGTTTGGCTGTGCCCTGTTTGGACGGGCGGGGGAGGGGCGAGGGAGGTGCAGGGGCTGGTGTGTTTGGCACTGAGGCAAAGTAGCCAAACCGCCACGGGCTTGTTAGACAATCTTGTTACTGCCATAGGTTATCGATCATACCATCTGGTAGTGTCTGTCTGGACTGCATCAAATCCATGTGAAGAACCTAGCTAGCTAAATTAGCCATCTTGACTTGGGCAGGAGGTCACCAGGGCTGAGTTCCGGAACCTCAAATGTTCTACTGCTTGAGCTCCTGTTCCTCTTATAGAATATTAGTTCAAAAGTATTGTGGAGCTCCTGCACCTAAATATAACAATACCAGATCCCAAAATGAGTACCGGCGCCCAATTTCAGTCCAAGTCAACAACTCCATTCATATTAAACCGCCTACCTGTTGGTTGATCATTGTAGCCTACTCCTTCTCATTTAGCCAACTTCATTCCGTAATTGTAATTCCATTTTGCATTGATTAGAAATCTCCCACTTAATTTTCTACACATGAATCCTCAGACTGTAGCGCAAGTATGATTAACAGACAATAACAACAAGCTACAGATGTGAAACGTGCCTTTTTTTATGGGGTGCACTCATAACAAAGGTAATAAAACTGTTTTATCAAAATTGAGAATGTAATGGTCTATCCTTGTGGGTTATTTAGCAATGTCACATAGATAATTCAAAGCCTTTTCACACACCAAAACAAAGCCTATTTTTGACCCACCAGCTCCATTCAGTCTTATGTCGCAAAATATGAAATTGTGTTTTTTACATTAGTTAAAATAAGAGACTCATAGCAAGAAAATGGTCTATCATACACTACAGTTGAGGAACAATGGGAAAGTAATTCTGCTTTGAAAGTTGATAGACATGTAACCTCACTTCTGAGAAAATGGCCCTTGAATGTTTTAGTACACCTACTGGAGAGCTCTTCTTTTTCTACACCCATTCAGCATCGTTCACACCCTCTTAAGGTTTAGCCCCACCCATCTCTTTAAGCATTCACATGTGAGGCCATGTACTAAACAACCAAAGATGTCAAGGCTAAAGGCTGGTTTATACTACGGGTGTGTTCGTAAATTTAATCTGGAGAGTGCTCTGGGCATTCGTAAACTCAGAGCGTTTTGCTCTCGGAGCTGGACACTGGACACTGGCCGAAAATGTTAATCAGAGCGTTCTGACCTAACAAAAGCAGTCGAGCACCTAAGCTAACTGGCTAACGTTGGCTAGCTACTTCCAGACACAAATAAGAGAACAGCTCACTCTGACCATTTTACTCACCTTAGCAGCTCTGGTTAGCCTGTTTTTATGTTATCCAGATATTTTGTGACTGTAACTGTGCTACTGGCAACAATTTCATTATTTTTGCCAATGTTTACTGACACCGGCCATATTCAAAATGGATGTTTAGCGTTTGCAAATCCGTCATTTACCAGCTACTTCTATACACAATTGTCACAGTGACAATAAAACATAAACCTGTTACTTTACATGAATCTGCAGGTAGCTTGATTCGATGTTAGCCATCTAATATTAGGCCATAACGAGCAATGACGACGACTTCCTGACAAAATTAGAAACGTGTTGTATCTGAAAATGTAGCGAGCTAGACTCTCTTACCCGTCCGTATACATGGGCGCTTCTCCCTCTCTGTCACGGATGCCATGGTTGCCCGTAGTTTGAAGATGTAATCGAGACACTAGTGTTTTAAACAACAGCCTTCTGTGTGTTCTCGTTTTGACTTTGGCTGCATATTTGCAATCAAATGCCAGAATCTCCTCAGCTACCATACTATAATTCCACCGATTTCAAAACTCGGTCCTCCAGAAAGTGGAGAGCAACACTTATGTAGTTCTACTACGTGCTATCTTTAAAAAGCCGCGTTAGAAAGGATTACCTAGACATACTGACCAGCTCATGTTATAGACAGAAGCATGCTACATGGCAGACCAATCCGAACTCATCTTTTGGCATGCCCAGCCCACTCATTATCTCAGCCAATCATGACTAACGGGAAGGTTACTGAATTTTTCCATGGATAAACCAACTAGGCTTGTAATTTAACAATTGTATTCGTATTTACAGATGGCATACAAGTTTGTTATTAAGGCACATGAAAACTCACATGTACCATTTCTGGCAAAAAATGATTTTTTATATTTTAAAAAAGGTTTACGTTCAAACGGCTCTCCTGTGAAGTAGTGAGGCGCGACGACGTATGCCTAGTTTCCTGAAATGAGTCTAATTCATTATTTCCAAAAAATTCATACTCTTCCAAGTAAACGAATAGTAACGTCCATTTGGTAATTAGAATAGCCTTGCCCACACTTAGTGTGTGTGTGTGTTAATACTGTGTTCTGACTGTGTGTTCTGATTCTGTCTTGGCAGCAGTCACCTGATACCATCCCAGGACCCAGCACAAGCCCTACTGTTCACAAGGTAACCACACAACACACACTCTCGTCCATAGGTGATGTCAGGTCGTCAAATAAATAATGTTTTACATTTACATTTACATTTAAGTCATTTAGCAGACGCTCTTATCCAGAGCGACTTACAAATTGGTGCATACACCTTTCTTTTTCATCAAACAGAGGTAGCTTGACATCATAATCATATACAGTGCATTTGTAAAGTATTCTGGCCCCTTGACTTTTTCCACATTTTGTTACATTACAGCCTTGTACTAAAATGGATGAAATGTTTTTTCCCCCTCATCAATCTACACATAATACCCCGTAATGACAAAACTAAAAACTGTTTTTCCCCCTCATCAATCTACACATAATACCCCGTAATGACAAAACTAAAAACTGTTTTTCCCCCTCATCAATCTACACATAATACCCCGTAATGACAAAACTAAAAACTGTTTTTCCCCCTCATCAATCTACACATAATACCCCGTAATGACAAAACTAAAAACTGTTTTTTCCCCTCATCAATCTACACATAATACCCCGTAATGACAAAACTAAAAACTGTTTTTCCCCCTCATCAATCTACACATAATACCCCGTAATGACAAAACTAAAAACTGTTTTTCCCCCTCATCAATCTACACATAATACCCCGTAATGACAAAACTAAAAACTGTTTTTCCCCCTCATCAATCTACACATAATACCCCGTAATGACAAAACTAAAAACTGTTTTTTCCCCCTCATCAATCTACACATAATACCCCATAATGACAAAACCAAAAACTTTTTTTAGGAATTTTTGCAAATGTATAAAAAAATAAACAACGGAAATATCACATTTACATAAGTATTCAGATCCTCTACTCAGCACTTTGTTAAAGAAATCTGGATCTCTGTCCGAGTCACCGTTGGGTTCTTAGTCACCTCCCTGACCAAGGCCCTGCACAGTTTGGCCGGGTGGCCAACTCTAGGAAGAGTCTTGGTGGTTCCAAACTTCTTCCATTTATGATGCTGCAAAAACATTTTTGGTACCTTTACCCAGATCTGTGCCTCGACACAATCCTGTCTTGGAGCTCTACGGACAATTCCTTCAACCTCATGGCTTGGTTTTTGCTCTGACATGCACTGTCAACTGTTGGACCCTATATAGACAGGTGTGTGCCTTTCCAAATCATGTCCACTCAATTGAATTCACCACAGGTGGACTCCAATCAAGATGTAGAAACGTCTCAAGGCTGATCAATGGAAACAGGATGTACCTGAGCTCAATTTCGAGTCTATTAGAAAAAGGTGTGAATAATTATGTAAATAAGGTATTTCTGTTTTTTATTTTTCACTTTGTCATTATGGGGTATTGTGTGTAAATTGATGAGGATTAAACATTTTTTTTTTACAATAATGCTGTAATGTAAAAAAATTTGGTAAAGGGTAAGGGGTCTGAATACTGTACATATTGGTCAAATACTTACATGATGTAAAAACGTTACATTTTGGTGCTCTTGATTCAGTTAAAGTATTTGGAAGTAGGCTATTCGACATTTTAAACTGTAGCCCTGAATGTTGATTGGCTGACAGCCGTGGTATATCAGGCCGTATACCACGGGTATGACAAAATTGCTCTAACTACTTTGGTAACCAGTTTAAAATAGCAGTAAGGCACCTCTGGAGTTTGTGATATACGGCCAACATACCACGGCTAAGGGTTTGCGTTGCGTCGTGCCTAAGAGCAGCACTTAGCTGTGGTATATTGGCCATATACCACACCCCTCCCTGTGGCCTTATTGCTTAAATATAGAGCTAGTACTTGACCAAAGTTACCATGGCGACATCATAGTTTCATCTCAATGTTCTGTTGTGTTTCAATATCAATAGTTACACTGACATCACAGTTATCTTAGTGTCAACTACACACACACACACACACACACACACACACACACACACACACACACACACACACACACACACACACACACACACACACACACACACACACACACACACACACACACACACACACACACACACACACACACAAACAAGTCTGCTGAAAGTTATACACACTATATACAGTTGAAGTCGGAAGTGTACATACACCTCAGCCAAATACATTTAAACTCAGTTTTTCACAATTCCTGACATTTAATCCTAGTAAAAATTCCCTGTCTTAGGTCAGTTAGGATCACCACTTATTTTAAGAATGTGAAATGTCTGAATAATAGTAGAGAGAATGATTTATTTCAGCTTTTATTTATTTCATCACATTCCCAGTGGGTCAGAAGTTTACATACACCCGATTAGTATTTGGCAGCATTGCCGTTAAATTGTTTAACTTGGGTCAAACGTTTCTGGTAGCCTTCCACAAACTTCCCACAATACGTTGGGTGAATTCTGTCCCATTCCTCCTGACAGAGCTGGTGTAACTGAGTCAGGTTTGTAGGCCTTCTTGCTTGCACACGCTTTTTCAGTTCTGCCCACAAATTGTGATTGAGGTCAGGGCTTTGTGATGGCCACTCCAATACCTGACTTTGTTGTCCTTAAGACATTTTGCCACAACTTTGGAAGTACGCTTGGGGTCATTGTTCATTTAAAAGACCCATTTGTGACCAAGCTTTAACTTCTTGACTGATGTCTTGAGATGTTGCGAGAGTATATTCACATCATTTTCTTGCCTCATGATTCCATCTATTTTGTGAAGTGCACCAGTACCTCCTGCAGCAAAGCACCCCCACAACATGATGCTGCCACCCCGTGCTTCACGGTTGGGATGGTGTTCTTCGGCTTGCAAGCCTCCCCCTTTTTCCTCCAAACATAACGATGGTCGTTATGGCCAAACAGTTCTATTTCTGTTTCATCAGACCAGAGGACATTTCTCCAAAATGTACAATCTTTGTCCCCATATACAATTGCAAACCATAGTCTGGCTTTTTATGCCGGTTTTGGAGCAGTGGCTTCTTCCTTGCTGAGCGGCCTTTCAGGTTATGTTGATATAAGACTCGTTTTACTGTGGATATAGATACTTTTGTACCTGTTTCCTCCAGCATCTTCACAAGGTCCTATGCTGTTGTTCTGGGATTGATTTTAACTTTTCGCACCAAAGTACGTTCATCTCTAGGAGACAGAACGCATCTCCTTCCTGAGCGGTATGACGGCTGCGTGGTCCCATGGTGTTAATACTTGCATACTATTGTTTGTACAGATGAACGTGGTACCTTCAGGCGTTTGGAAATTACTCCCAAGGATGAACCAGACTTTCTGAGATCTTGGCTGATTTCTTTTGATTTTCCCATGATGTCAAGCAAAGAGGCACTGAGTTTGAAGGTAAGCCCTCCAATTGACTCAAATGATGTCAAGTAGCCAATCAGAAGCTTCTAAAGCCATGACATAATTTTCGGGAATTTTCCAAGCTGTTTCAAGGCACACTCAACTTAGTGTATGTTAACTTCTGACCCACTGGCATTGTGATACAGTGAATTATAAGTGAAATAATCGTTGGAAAAATGACTTGTGTCATGCACAAAGTAGATGTCCTAACCGACTTGGCACAACTATAGTTTGTTAACAAGAAATTTGTGGAGTGGTTGAAAAACGAGTTTTAATGACTCCACCTAAGTGTATGTAAAACCTCCGACTTCAACTGTATATACAGTGGGGCAAAAAAGTATTTAGTCAGGTACATATTTACATATATTTAAACAGGTGCCATTAATACAGGTAACGAGTGGAGGACAGAGGAGCCTCTTAAAGAAAAAGTTACAGGTCTGTGAGAGCCAGAAATCTTGCTTGTTTGTAGGTGACCAAATACTTATTTTCCACCATAATTTTCAAATAAATTCATAAAAAATCCTACAATGTGATTTTCTGGATTTTTTTTATTTTTATCTATTATGAAAATTACAGGCCTCTCTCATATTTTTAAGTGGTAGAACTGACTAAATACTTTTTTGCCCCACTGTATGTACTGCAAGTGTGTGGACACCCCTTCAAATGAGTGATTAGGTTACTTCAGCCACAACCGTTGCTGACAGGTTTATCAAATCGAGCACACAGCCATGCAATCTCCATAGACACACAAGGGCACTGCGTTCATCCACCTCTGGCCTGCTCGCCTCCCTACCACTGAGGAAGTACAGTTCCCGCTCAGCCCAGTCAAAACTGTTCGCTGCTCTGGCCCCCCAATGGTGGAACAAACTCCCTTACGACGCCAGGACAGCGGAGTCAATCACCACCTTCCGGAGACACCTGAAACCCCACCTCTTTAAGGAATACCTAGGATAGGATAAGTAATCCTTCTCACCCCCCCACCTTTAAGATTTAGATGCACTATTGTAAAGTGACTGTTCTACTGGATGTCATAAGGTGAATGCACCAATTTGTAAGTCGCTCTGGATAAGAAGCGTCTGCTAAATTACTTAAATGTAAATGTAATTGGCAGTAGAATGGCCGAACTGAAGAGCTCAGTGATTTTCAACATGGCACTGTCATAAGATGCCACCTTTCCAACAAGTCAGTTTGTCAAATAACTTCCCCGCTAGAGATGCCCTGGTCAACTGTAAGGGCTGTTTTTTGTGAAGTGGAAACGTCTAGGAGCAACAACGGCTCAGCCGCAAAGTGGTAGGCCACACAAGCTTACAGAACGGGACCACCGAGTGCTGACCCGCATAGCCCATAAAAATCACCTATCCTCACTACTGAGTTCCAAACTGTCTCAGGAAGCAACGTCAGAACAAGAACTGTTTGTTGGAAATGGGTTTCCAAGGCCGAGCAGCCGTACACAAGCCTAAGATCACCATGCGCAATGCCAAGCGTTGGCTGCAGTGGTGTAAAGCTTGCCGCCATTGGACTCTGGGGCAGTGGAAACGCCTTCTCTGGAGTGATTAATTACGATTAACATGTGTAAATATTTGAATGAACATAACAAGATTCAACAACTGAGACATAAACTGAACAAGTTCCACAGACATGTGACTAACAGAAATGGAATAATGTGACCCTGAACAAAGGGGGGGATCAAAATCAAAAGTAACAGTCAGTATCTGGTGTGGCCACCAGCTGCATTAAGTACTGCAGTGCATCTCCTCCTCATGGACTGCACCAGATTTGCCCGTTCTTGCTGTGAGATGTTACCCCACTCTCCCACCAAGGCACCTGCAAGTACCCAGACATTTCTGGGGGGAATGGCCCTAGCCCTCACCCTCCGATCCAACAGGTCCCAGACGTGCACAATGGGATTGAGATCTGGGCTCTTCGCTGGCCATGGCAGAACACTGACATTACTGTCTTGCAGGACATCACGCACAGAACAAGCAGTATGGCTGGTGGGATTGTCATGCTGGAGGGTCATGTCAGGATGAGCCTGCAGGAAGGGTACCACATGAGGGAGGAGGATGGCGTCCCTGTAACGCACAGCGTTGTCATGCTGGAGGGTCATGTCAGGATGAGCCTGCAGGAAGGGTACCACATGAGGGAGGAGGATGTCTTCCCTGTAACGCACATCGTTGAGATTGCCTGCAATGACAACAAGCTCAGTCTGATGATGCTGTGACACACCGCCCCAGACCATGACGGACCCTCCACCTCCAAAAATCGATCCTGCTCCAGAATACAGGCCTCGGTGTAACGCTCATTCCTTCGACGATAAACTCGAATCTGACCATCACCCCTGGTGAGACAAAACCGTGACTCGTCAGTGAAGAGCACTTTTTGCCAGTCCTGTCTGGTCGAGCAACGGTGGGTTTGTGCCCATAGGCGACGTTGTTGCTGGTGATGTTTGGTGAGGGCCTGCCTTACAACAGGCCTACAAGCCCTCAGTCCAGCCTCTCTCAGCCTATTAAGGACAGTCTGCAGACAGTCTGAGCACTGATGGAGGGATTGTGCGTTCCTGGTGTAACTCGGGCAGTTGTTGTTGCCATCCTGTACCTGTCCCGCGGGTGTGGTGTTCAGATGTACCGATCCTGTGCAGGTGTTGTTACACGTGCCCACTGAGAGGACGATCAGCTGTCCGTCCTGTCTCCCTGTCTTAAGTATCTCACACTACGGACATTGCAATTTATTGCCCTGGTAACATCTGCAGTCCTCATGCCTCCTTGCAGCATGCCTAAGGCACGTTCACGCAGATGAGCAGGGACACTGGGCATCTTTCTTTTGGTGTTTTTCAGTCAGTAGAAGGGCCTCTTTAGTGTCCTAAGTTTTCATAACTTCATAATTTTTTGCTGAGTTTATATCTTATTTGACTGGTTTTTGTGTCAGTCCTGCTCCCAGAGTTTCCCCTGTGCAGGGCGTGCGGTGAGAAATGCTTTCCTGTCTAATGGGCCCTACCCTGCTAAAGACAAGATTCACCTCGCCAGGATCATAAGGTAACTCTTGTGTGTTTTTGTTAACTTTGTGTGTAAATCTGAGAGAGAGCGAGAGAGAGAGAGAGAGAGAGAGAGAGAGAGAGAGAGAGAGAGAGAGAGAGAGAGAGAGAGAGAGAGAGAGAGAGAGAGAGAGAGAGAGAGAGAGAGAGAGAGAGAGAGAGAGAGAGAGAGAGAGACAGAGAGACAGAGAGAGAGAGATTAAGCTGGGGGATTTTGCACCGGGTGAGAAGTAAATGCATTAGTTTTGGTCGGCTCAAAACAAAAGTGGCATAGACTAAGCACATAGACTAATCACATAGACTAATCACATAGACTAAGCACATAGACTAATCACATAGACTAAGCACATAGACTAAGCACATAGACTAAGCACATAGACTAATCACATAGACTAAGCACATAGACTAAGCACATAGACTAATCACATAGACTAATCACATAGACTAAGCACATAGACTAATCACATAGACTAAGCACATAGACTAATCACATAGACTAAGCACATAGACTAAGCACATAGACTAATCACATAGACTAAGCACATAGACTAAGCACATAGAATAATCACATAGACTAATCACATAGACTAATCACATAGACTAAGCACATAGACTAAGCACATAGACTAAACACAGACTAATCACATAGACTAAGCACATAGACTAAGCACATAGACTAATCACATAGACTAAGCACATAGACTAAGCACATAGACTAATCACATAGACTAAGCACATAGACTAATCACATAGACTAAGCACATAGACTAATCACATAGACTAAGCACATAGACTAAGCACATAGACTAAGCACATAGACTAATCACATAGACTAAGCACATAGACTAATCACATAGACTAAGCACATAGACTAAGCACATAGACTAATCACATAGACTAAGCACATAGACTAATCACATAGACTAAGCACATAGACTAAGCACATAGACTAATTACATAGACTAATCACATAGACTAAGCACATAGACTAATCACATAGACTAAGCACATAGACTAAGCACATAGACTAATCACATAGACTAATCACATAGACTAAGCACATAGACTAAGCACATAGACTAATCACATAGACTAATCACATAGACTAAGCACATAGACTAAGCACATAGACTAAGCACATAGACTAAGCACGTGGAGTAATGAGTAGGATTCTGTGTGTTCACATGCAAAAGTGATTGCTTTTGATAAAAATGCTTCATCTGGATTTCCAATGAATATCGAAGATGTATTTTATAGAAAACACATGTTGTATATTTCTAAACGATGCGTCATGTTGCCTTGTTGACAACATGACAGAGCGGCGCAGATGACTTTCCATCTGAGAAAGGCACTCTTCCCTCACTGGCTTCGCCCGGTCACGTGAGCCGGTTCAACCCGGGTCAGCTTAATCCAATCCCCTCTATGAGTGTGTGTGTGTGTTGTTGTTGTCGTTGAATTATGTCTAGTTCTAAAACTGAAAATATCTGCCCGGCCGTTGTAGCCTAGTGCAGGTTCTGGGTGTCACCATGGCAACGCTCTATACTCGAGTGCTTGAGTTCACTTCACAGTTGCTGGAAGCCTGGAACCATGCTGACAATTCTGAAAGGAAAATCTTAAAGCCAGCACAGTACGGTTCGGATTGGCACGGTTATGGGAAAAATATAGAACTTTATTTTAACCTGACGTTGCCGTGGTGACATACTACATCCATTGCTGAGTGATCCATTCCAACAGAGTGCCCTGCTGAACACTAATTGCCATCTAAGGGACACATCGATGTGTGTGTTCATGTGTGTGTGTATTGATGCTGCGTGTTTCCAGGCGTAGCTACGTGGGTGTAGACCTGGTTCAGTGGCTGTGTGAGCAGTGTGTGTACGTGCGCTGTCGGAGCATGGCCGTGCGTGTCTGGCAGGTCTTACTGGAGCTGGGCATCCTGCTGTCTGGTGAGTACACGCCGGTGACGTAGGGCGGTTTCTTGCAGGGATGGGAATGATATATTTTTGGACTGGGGCAGACAGAAACATTTGCAGTTTTGTAGCTAATCTCATGCTATTTTACACAATTTGCCATAAGGCTGAGAGAAAATGTTGCTGTTTTTAGAGCTCAGGGATTCTTGAAAGATGATACAATCTCAACTTTTTCCCTCACAAATATTCGTTTTAATATTACATTTTTTTTTTAAAATGTGTATTTTGATCGACCAAGGTGTCAGCTATCACAGCATGGAAAGCAACATGTTGCTGTTTTTCAGGAAACAAATGTGATGTTGTTGCAGAGTTTGAATGTATCCTTTGCTTCAGACAAGGACATGTCCAGGCAGAGCGCAAAAAAATGTATATGAATAATACTGTGTTTAGAAAATTCTTGATAAATTTACCCTAAATGTAAATTCAAATAAGCTCAAATAAGGCAACGAAATCAA
>NC_068439.1:12526888-12546888 GCF_023373465.1 Oncorhynchus keta | reverse complement strand
CCAGTCTATCTATATGTGTGTGTGTTTCAGTGGACCAGTCTATCTATATGTGTGTGTGTGTTTCAGTGGACCAGTCTATCTATAAGTGTGTGTGTTTCAGTGGACCAGTCTATCTATATGTGTGTGTGTGTTTCAGTGGACCAGTCTATCTGTGTGTGTGTGTTTCAGTGGACCAGTCTATCTATATGTGTGTGTGTTTCAGTGGACCAGTCTATCTATGTGTGTGTGTGTGTTTCAGTGGACCAGTCTATCTATATGTGTGTGTGTGTGTTTCAGTGGACCAGTCTATCTATATGTGTGTGTGTGTTTCAGTGGACCAGTCTATCTATATGTGTGTGTGTTTCAGTGGACCAGTCTATCTATATGTGTGTGTGTTTCAGTGGACCAGTCTATCTATATGTGTGTGTGTGTTTCAGTGGACCAGTCTATCTGTGTGTGTGTGTTTCAGTGGACCAGTCTATCTATATGTGTGTGTGTTTCAGTGGACCAGTCTATCTATGTGTGTGTGTGTGTTTCAGTGGACCAGTCTATCTATATGTGTGTGTGTGTGTGTGTTTCAGTGGACCAGTCTATCTATCTGTGTGTGTGTGTGTTTCAGTGGACCAGCGCGTGGTGTTTGGGGACTCTAACTCCTACTACCAGTTCAGCTTTGAGGAGTGTGAGTCTGCAGCCTGCGAGTTCTGCGGCCTGGAGAAGGAGGCGTGGCCAGAGGCTGTTAGGCTCCTCCTACAGCTTGTCCCATACGTCCAGTTCAGAACTGGGTAATTGTGTGTGTGTGTTTGTGTGTGAACGTGTGTGAACGTGTCCCAGTGTTGCCTGGGTCTTACATGACCATCACACATGAACACAGACACACGCACACACACACACGAGCATCCGTGTTCCAACTGAATCCGTGTTCCAACTGACAAGATTCATCTCTAATCTCTCCACATACTGTTAATCCCTTAGTCTGGCATTGACACACACTCACAAACACACGAACACACACACAAACACAAACACACGGTCTAATAGACTCTCATAGCGGGAGCTGGGAGCGTGTTGAGGGAGCACACCGGTGTTCTGAGTGTCACGCAGAATTCCTGTTCCCTCCGATAGAATTCTAACTGGTCTGTGTGGCATTCCAACTGAGCCTGCTACTGAACTCAATCTGTCACTTAGAGAGAGGAGAGAGGACAGAATGGGGGAGAGGAGAGAGAGGGGGGGAGGAGAAAGAGTAAGAAAAGAGGGGGAGAAGAGAGAGAACGGGAGAAAGAGGGGACAGAGAGAAAGAGAGAGAGTTGATCACTTCTGACGAGAGAGAAGAGGAAGGAACAAAGACAGAGGAGGAGAGATAGATCCCTAGGCCCCCTTCTCCTCCTCCCCTCCCCTTCCTCTCCTCTCCTCCCCCGTCCTCCCCTTTCTCTCCTCCCCATCCTCCCCTTCCTCTCCTTCCTCTCCTCCCCCATCCCCCCTTCCTCTCCTCCCCCTTCTCCTCCTCCCCCCCCCTTCCTCTCCTCCCTCCCCCGTCCTCCCCTTTCTCTCCTCCCCATCCTCCTTCCTCTCCTTCCTCCCCCCCATCCTCCCCTTCCTCCCTCCCCTCCACCTCCTCTCCTCCACCTTCCTCTCCTCCTCCCCTGTCCTCCCCCTTCCTATCCTCTCCTCCACCTTCCTCACCTTCCTCTCCTCCCCCATCCTCCCCTTCCTCTCCCCCCCTTCCTCTCCTCTCCTCCACCTTCCTCACCTTCCTCTCCTCTCCTCCCCCTTTCTCTCCTTCCTCTCCTCCCCCTCCCCTTCCTCTCCTCCCCTCCCCCTTCCTCTCCTCCCCATCCTCTCCTCCCATTCCTCCCCCCCCTTCCTCTCCTCCTCCCCCTGTCCTCCCCTTCCTCTCCTCCCTTTTTCTTCCTCTCTTCCCCTCCCCCTTCCTCTCCTCCCCCATCCTCTCCTCCCCTTCCTCCCCTCCCCCTTTCTCTCCTCCACGAGCCTTGTCCTCTTCTGTGTAGTCAGGAAGTAGAAATTGTGGGAGGGAGGGATGGAGGGATGGAGGGGGGAAAAGAGAGAGAGAGAGTGTGATGCTATCACTACCTGTCCTACTACTGCATCCATCATGGTTTATCAGATCACTCTCACACACACAGATACACACATACACACTTCCTCCTCTGCAATCATTGCACTGAAGCCACAGATAAAATTCAAATGATATACAAATTAGCATGGGAACTGGGAAGGTGTGTGTGTGTGTGTGTGTGTGTGTGTGTGTGTGTGTGTGTGTGTGTGTGTGTGTGTGTGTGTGTGTGTGTGTGTGTGTGTGTGTGTGTGTGTGTGTGTGTGTGTGTGTGTGTGTGTGTGTGGGAGGGAGAGAGAAAGAGGAGGAAAGAGAGAAGAGGGAGAACTAGGTGCTGTTTCCTGTTTTAGGAAGGCAAAAAGACAAGCAGTAGAGATATCCAGTAGAGTGACCAGTAAAGACCAGTAGAGAGCAGCAGAGACCAGTAAAGACCAGTATAGACCAGTAAAGACCAGTAGAGAGCAGTAGAGACCAATAAAGACCAGTAGAGACCAGTAGAGACCAGTAAAGACCAGTAGAGAGCAGTAGAGACCAGTAAAGACCAGTAAAGACCAGTAAAGACCAGTAGAGAGCAGTAGAGACCAGTAAAGACCAGTAGAGAGCAGTAGAGACCAGTAAAGACCAGTAAAGACCAGTAGAGAGCAGTAGAGACCAATAGAGAGCAGTAAAGACCAGTAGAGCGCAGCAGAGACCAGTAAAGACCAGTATAGACCAGTAGAGACCAGTAAAGACCGGTAAAGACCAGTAGAGAGCAGTAGAGACCAGTAAAGAGCAGTAAAGACCAGTAGAGAGCAGTAAAGACCAGTAAAGACCAGTAGAGAGCAGTAGAGACCAGTAAAGATCAGTAGAGACCAGTAAAGACCAGTAAAGACCAGTAGAGAGCAGTAGAGACCAGTAGAGAGCAGTAGAGACCAGTAAAGACCAGTAGAGACCAGTAAAGACCAGTAGAGAGCAGTAGAGACCAATAAAGACCAGTAGAGACCAGTAGAGACCAGTAAAGACCAGTAGAGAGCAGTAGAGACCAGTAAAGACCAGTAGAGAGCAGTAGAGACCAGTAAAGACCAGTAGAGAGCAGTAGAGACCAGTAAAGACCAGTAGAGAGCAGTAGAGACCAATAGAGAGCAGTAGAGACCAGTAAAGACCAGTAGAGCGCAGCAGAGACCAGTAAAGACCAGTATAGACCAGTAAAGACCAGTAGAGACCAGTAGAGAGCAGTAGAGACCAATAAAGACCAGTAGAGACCAGTAGAGACCAGTAAAGACCAGTAGAGAGCAGTAGAGACCAGTAAAGACCAGTAAAGACCAGTAGAGAGCAGTAGAGACCAGTAAAGACCAGTAGAGAGCAGTAGAGACTGTAAAGACCAGTAGAGAGCAGTAGAGACCAGTAAAGACCAGTAAAGACCAGTAGAGAGCAGTAGAGACCAATAGAGAGCAGTAGAGACCAGTAAAGACCAGTAGAGTGCAGCAGAGACCAGTAAAGACCAGTATAGACCAGTAGAGACCAGTAGAGAGCAGTAGAGACCAGTAAAGATCAGTAGAGACCAGTAGAGACCAATAGAGACCAATAAAGACCAGTAGAGAGCAGTAGAGACCAGTAAAGACCAGTAGAGAGCAGTAGAGACCAGTAAAGACCAGTAGAGAGCAGTAGAGACCAGTAGAGAGCAGTAGAGACCAGTAAAGACCAGTAGAGACCAGTAGAGACCAGTAAAGAGCAGTAGAGACCAGTAGAGATCAGTAGAGGTCAGTAGAGACCAGTAAAGACCAGTAGAGACCAGTAAAGACCAGTAGAGACCAGTAGAGGCCAGTAGAGACCAGGAGAGGCCAGTAGAGAGCCGTAGAGACCATTAGAGAGCAGTAGAGACCAGCAGACACCGTTAAGACAGTAGAGACCAGTTGAGAAAGTAGAGACCAGCAGAGACCAGTAGAGACTGTAGAGAACCGTTGAGACAGTAGAGACCAGCAGAGACTAGTAGAGACTGTAGAGAACCGTTGAGACAGTAGAGACCAGCAGAGACCAGTAGAGACTGTAGAGAACCGTTGAGACCAGTAGAGACATGAAGAGAAGACTGGAAAAACTAATGGTGTGTGTTTGTGTTATAGGTCTGAGGAGGACTCAGAGGGAAACAGAGATGTCTGTGGGGACAGCTTTCTCCAGATGAAAGCATTAGATAGGCTCACCTCCACGGTTAGTTGTGTGTGTGTGTGTGTGTGTGTGTGTGTGTGTGTGTGTGTGTGTGTGTGTGTGTGTGTGTGTGTGTGTGTGTGTGTGTGTGTGTGTGTCTGAAATGAGCTGCCATACTGATTGTGTATGCTCTGTCCCCGCAGGTGCAGAATGAGTTGGCTGTTGCTCTCGCCCGCAAGGCTCGCAAAGCCAGTGAGTTTGTTACTGTATTGTGTGTTTGTGCCACTGTAAGATTTCTTTTAGTTTCAGCAAATAAAATATTTGTTTTAGTTGTGGCTTAGTCCTGACAGCTGTCAATCTAACATGGTTGTAGTGGCAGAGCAGGGTGGCCCAGAGTCACCAGACGCCATCCCCCGGGAGACACCCACACCCAGCGACGAGAACACCACGGTAGGACACTCACACACATACACACACTAACGCAGGAGAGGAGAGGCAGAGAGAGTAGAACAGGGCAGAAGAGCAGGGAGAGGAAGAGGGAGTAGAACAGGGAGAGGAAGAGGGAGTAGAGCAGGGAGAGGAAGAAGGAGTAGAACAGGGAGAGGAAGAGGGAGTAGAGCAGGGAGAGGAAGAGGGAGTAGAGCAGGGAGAGGAAGAGGGAGTAGAACAGGGAGAGGAAGAGGGAGTAGAGCAGGGAGAGGAAGAGGGAGTAGAACAGGGAGAGGAAGAGGGAGTAGAGCAGGGAGAGGAAGAGGGAGAGGAAGAGGGAGTAGAACAGGGAGAGGAAGAGGGAGTAGAGCAGGAAGAGGGAGTAGAGCAGGGAGAGGAAGAGGGAGTAGAACAGGGAGAGGAAGAGGGAGTAGAGCAGGGAGAGGAAGAGAGAGTAGAGCAGGGAGAGGAAGAGGGAGAGGAAGAGGGAGTAGAACAGGGAGAGGAAGAGGGAGTAGAGCAGGGAGAGGAAGAGGGAGTAGAGCAGGGAGAGGAAGAGGGAGTAGAACAGGGAGAGGAAGAGGGAGTAGAGCAGGGAGAGGAAGAGGGAGAGGAAGAGGGAGTAGAACAGGGAGAGGAAGAGGGAGTAGAGCAGGGAGAGGAAGAGGGAGTAGAGCAGGGAGAGGAAGAGGGAGTAGAACAGGGAGAGGAAGAGGGAGTAGAGCAGGGAGAGGAAGAGGGAGTAGAACAGGGAGAGGAAGAGGGAGTAGAGCAGGGAGAGGAAGAGGGAGAGGAAGAGGGAGTAGAACAGGGAGAGGAAGAGGGAGAGAGCAGGGAGAGGAAGAGGGAGTAGAGCAGGGAGAGGAAGAGGAGAGGAAGAGGGAGTAGAGCAGGGAGAGGAAGAGGGAGAGGAAGAGGGAGTAGAGCAGGGAGAGGAAGAGGGAGTAGAGGAAGGAAGAGGGAGTAGAACAGGAGAGGAAGAGGGAGTAGAGCAGGGAGAGGAAGAGGGAGTAGAACAGGGAGAGGAAGAGGGAGTAGAGCAGGGAGAGGAAGAGGGAGAGGAAGAGGGAGTAGAACAGGGAGAGGAAGAGGGAGTAGAGCAGGGAGAGGAAGAGGGAGTAGAGCAGGGAGAGGAAGAGGGAGAGGAAGAGGGAGTAGAGCAGGGAGAGGAAGAGGGAGAGGAAGAGGGAGAGAACAGGGAGAGGAAGAGGGAGAGGAAGAGGGAGTAGAGCAGGGAGAGGAAGAGAGAGAGGAAGAGGGAGTAGAACAGGGAGAGGAAGAGGGAGTAGAACAGGGAGAGGAAGAGGGAGTAGAACAGGGAGAGGAAGAGGGAGAGGAAGAGGGAGTAGAACAGGGAGAGGAAGAGGGAGTAGAGCAGGGAGAGGAAGAGGGAGTAGAGCAGGGAGAGGAAGAGGGAGTAGAGCAGGGAGAGGAAGAGGGAGTAGAGCAGGGAGAGGAAGAGGGAGTAGAACAGGGAGAGGAAGAGGGAGTAGAGCAGGGAGAGGAAGAGGGAGAGGAAGAGGGAGTAGAACAGGGAGAGGAAGAGGGAGTAGAGCAGGGAGAGGAAGAGGGAGTAGAGCAGGGAGAGGAAGAGAGAGTAGAACAGGGAGAGGAAGAGGGAGTAGAGCAGGGAGAGGAAGAGGGAGAGGAAGAGGGAGTAGAACAGGGAGAGGAAGAGGGAGTAGAGCAGGGAGAGGAAGAGGGAGTAGAACAGGGAGAGGAAGAGGGAGTAGAGCAGGGGAGGAAGAGGGAGTAGAACAGGGAGAGGAAGAGGGAGTAGAGCAGGGAGAGGAAGAGGGAGTAGAACAGGGAGAGGAAGAGGGAGTAGAGCAGGGAGAGGAAGAGGGAGTAGAGCAGGGAGAGGAAGAGGGAGTAGAACAGGGCAGAAGAGCAGGGAGAGGAAGAGGGAGTAGAGCAGGGAGAGGAAGAGAGAGTAGAACAGGGAGAGGAAGAGGGAGTAGAGCAGGGAGAGGAAGAGGGAGTAGAACAGGGAGAGGAAGAGGGAGTAGAGCAGGGAGAGGAAGAGGGAGTAGAACAGGGAGAGGAAGAGGGAGTAGAGCAGGGGGAGGAAGAGGGAGTAGAACAGGGAGAGGAAGAGGGAGTAGAGCAGGGAGAGGAAGAGGGAGTAGAACAGGGAGAGGAAGAGGGAGTAGAGCAGGGAGAGGAAGAGGGAGTAGAGCAGGGAGAGGAAGAGGGAGTAGAACAGGGCAGAAGAGCAGGGAGAGGAAGAGGGAGTAGAGCAGGGAGAGGAAGAGGGAGTAGAACAGGGAGAGGAAGAGGGAGTAGAGCAGGGAGAGGAAGAGGGAGTAGAGCAGGGAGAGGAAGAGGAGTAGAGCAGGGAGAGGAAGAGGAGTAGAACAGGGAGAGGAAGAGGGAGTAGAGCAGGGAGAGGAAGAGGGAGTAGAACAGGGAGGAAGAGAAGAACATGGCAGAAGAGCAGGGAGAAGAGGGAGTAGAGCAGGGAGAGGAAGAGGAGAACAGGAGAGGAAGAGGGAGTAGAACAGGGAGAGGAAGAGGGAGTAGAGCAGGGAGAGGAAGAGGGAGAGGAAGAAGGGAGTAGAACAGGGAGAGGAAGAGGGAGTAGAGCAGGGAGAGGAGAGGGAGAGGAAGAGGGAGAGAACAGGGAGGAAGAGGGAGTAGAGCAGGGAGAGGAAGAGGGAGTAGAGCAGGGAGAGGAAGAGGGAGTAGAACAGGAGAGGAAGAGGAGTAGAGCAGGAGAGGGAAGAGGGAGAGGAACAGGGAGAAGAGCAGGGAGAGGAAGAGGGAGTAGAGCAGGGAGAGGAAGAGGGAGTAGAACAGGAGAGGAAGGGAGAGGAAGAGGAGTAGAGCAGGGAGAGGAAGAGGGAAGAGGGAAGAACAGGGAGAGGAAGAGGGAGTAGAGCAGGGAGAGGAAGAGGGAGTAGAACAGGGAGAGGAAGAGGGAGTAGAGCAGGGGGAGGAGGGGAAGAACAGGGAGAGGAAGAGGGAGTAGAGGGAGAGGAAGAGGGAGTAGAACAGGGAGAGGAAGAGGGAGTAGAGCAGGGAGAGGAAGAGGGAGTAGAGCAGGGAGAGAAGAGGAGTAGAACAGGGCAGAAGGGCAGGGAGAGGAAGAGGGAGTAGAGCAGGGAGAGGAAGAGAAGAGGGAGAGGAAGAGGGAGTAGAGCAGGGAGAGGAAGAGGGAGTAGAACAGGGAGAGGAAGAGGAGCAGGGAGAGGAAGAGGGAGTAGAACAGGGAGAGGAAGAGGGAGTAGAGCAGGGGGAGGAAGAGGGAGTAGAACAGGGAGAGGAAGAGGGAGTAGAGCAGGGAGAGGAAGAGGGAGTAGAACAGGGAGAGGAAGAGGGAGTAGAGCAGGGAGAGGAAGAGGGAGTAGAACAGGGAGGGGAAGAGGGAGTAGAACAGGGCAGAAGAGCAGGGAGAGGAAGAGGGAGTAGAGCAGGGAGAGGAAGAGGGAGTAGAACAGGGAGAGGAAGAGGGAGTAGAGCAGGGAGAGGAAGAGGGAGTAGAGCAGGGAGAGGAAGAGGGAGTAGAACAGGGAGAGGAAGAGGGAGTAGAGAGGAAGAGGGAGTAGAACAGGGAGGGAAGAGAAGTAGAACATGGCAGAAGAGCAGGGAGAGGAAGAGGGAGTAGAGCAGGGAGAGGAAGAGGGAGTAGAACAGGGCAGAAGAGCAGGAGAGGAAGAGGGAGAGGAAGATGTAGTAGAGCAGGGAGAGGAAGAGGGAGTAGAACAGGGAGAGGAAGAGGGAGTAGAGCAGGGAGAGGAAGAGGGAGAGGAAGAGGGAGTAGAACAGGGCAGAAGAGCAGGAGAGGAAAAGAGAGTAGAACAGGGAGAGGAAGAGAGAGTAGAACAGGGAGAGGAAGAGGGAGTAGAACAGGGCAGAAGAGCAGGGAGAGGAAGAGGGAGTAGAGCAGGGAGAGGAAGAGGGAGTAGAACAGGGAGAGGAAGAGGGAGTAGAACAGGGCAGAAGAGCAGGGAGAGGAAGAGGGAGTAGAGCAGGGAGAGGAAGAGGGAGTAGAGCAGGGAGAGGAAGAGGGAGTAGAACAGGGAGAGGAAGAGAGTAGAGCAGGGAGAGGAAGAGGGGGCGTAGAGCAGGGAGAGGAAGAGGGAGTAGAGCAGGGAGAGGAAGAGGGAGTAGAACAGGGAGAGGAAGAGAGAGTAGAACAGGGCAGAAGAGCAGGGAGAGGAAGAGAGAGTAGAACAGGGAGAAGAAGAGGGAGTAGAGCAGGGAGGAAGGGGAGAGGAAGAGGGAGTAGAACAGGGAGAGGAAGAGGGAGTAGAGCAGGGAGAGGAAGAGGGAGTAGAACAGGAGAGGAAGAGGGAGAGAGCAGGGGAGGAAGAGGAGTAGAACAGCGAGAGGAAGAGGGAGTAGAGCAGGGAGAGGAAGAGGGAGAGAAGAGGGAGTAGAACAGGGAGAGGAAGAGGGAGTAGAGCAGGGAGAGGAAGAGGGAGTAGAGCAGGGAGGAAGAGGGAGTAGAACAGGGCAGAAGAGCAGGGAGAGGAAGAGGGAGAGCAGGGAGAGGAAGAGAGAGAGAACAGGGAGAGGAAGAGGGAAGAGGGAGGAAGAGGGAGTAGAACAGGAGAGGAAGAGGGAGTAGAGCAGGGAGAGGAAGAGGGAGTAGAACAGGGAGAGGAAGAGGAGAGAGCAGGGGGAGGAAGAGGGAGTGGAACAGGGAGAGGAAGAGGGAGTAGAGCAGGGAGAGGAAGAGGGAGTAGAACAGGAGAGGAAGAGGGAGTAGAGCAGGGAGAGGAAGAGGGAGTAGAGCAGGGAGAGGAAGAGGGAGTAGAACAGGGCAGAAGAGCAGAGGAGAGGAAGAGGGAGTAGAGCAGGGAGAGGAAGAGGAGGAACAGGGAGAGGAAGAGGGAGAGAGCAGGGAGAGGAAGAGGGAGTAGAGCAGGGAGAGGAAGAGGAGTAGAGCAGGAGAGGAAGAGGGAGTAGAACAGGGAGAGGAAGAGGGAGTAGAGCAGGGAGAGGAAGAGGGAGTAGAACAGGGAGGGGAAGAGAGAGTAGAACATGGCAGAAGAGCAGGGAGAGGAAGAGGGAGTAGAGCAGGGAGAGGAAGAGGGAGTAGAACAGGGCAGAAGAGCAGGGAGAGGAAGAGGGAGAGGAAGATGTAGTAGAGCAGGGAGAGGAAGAGGGAGTAGAACAGGGAGAGGAAGAGGGAGTAGAGCAGGGAGAGGAAGAGGGAGAGGAAGAGGGAGTAGAACAGGGCAGAAGAGCAGGGAGAGGAAAAGAGAGTAGAACAGGGAGAGGAAGAGAGAGTAGAACAGGGAGAGGAAGAGGGAGTAGAACAGGGCAGAAGAGCAGGGAGAGGAAGAGGAGTAGAGCAGGAGAGGAAGAGGGAGTAGAACAGGAGAGGAAGAGGGAGTAGAACAGGGCAGAAGAGCAGGGAGAGGAAGAGGGAGTAGAGCAGGGAGAGGAAGAGGGAGTAGAGCAGGGAGAGGAAGAGGGAGAGGAAGAGGGAGTAGAACAGGGAGAGGAAGAGAGAGTAGAGCAGGAGAGGAAGAGGGAGTAGAGCAGGGAGAGGAAGAGGGAGTAGAGCAGGGAGAGGAAGAGGGAGAGAACAGGGAGAGGAAGAGAGAGAGAACAGGGCAGAAGAGCAGGGAGAGGAAGAGGAGTAGATCAGGGAGAGGAAGAGGGAGTAGAACAGGGAGAGGAAGAGGGAGTAGAACAGGGAGAGGAAGAGAGAGTAGAGCAGGGAGAGGAAGAGGGAGTAGAGCAGGGAGAGGAAGAGGGAGAGCAGGGAGAGGAAGAGGAGTAGAACAGGGCAGAAGAGCAGGGAGAGGAAGAGGAGTAGAACAGGAGAGGAAGAGGGAGTAGAACAGGAGAGGAAGAGGGAGTAGAGCAGGGAGAGGAAGAGGGAGAGGGAGAGGAAGAGGGAGTAGAACAGGGAGAGGAAGAGAGAGTAGAACAGGGCAGAAGAGCAGGGAGAGGAAGAGGAGTAGAGCAGGGTGAGGAAGAGAGAGAGTAGAGCAGGGAGAGGAAGAGGGAATAGAGCAGGGAGAGGAAGAGGGAGTAGAGCAGGGAGAGGAAGAGAGAGAGCAGGGAGAGGAAGAGGGAAGAGCAGGAGCAGGAAGAGGGAGTAGAACAGGGAGAAGGAGGAAGAGGGAGTAGAACAGGGGGAGAAGAGCAGGAAGAGGGAGTAGAACAGGGAGAGGAAGAGAGAGTAGAACAGGGCAGAAGAGCAGGAGAGGAAGAGAGAGTAGAACAGGGAGAAGAAGAGGGAGTAGAGCAGGGAGAGGAAGAGGGAGAGGAAGAGGGAGTAGAACAGGGAGAGGAAGAGGGAGTAGAGCAGGGAGAGGAAGAGGGAGTAGAACAGGGAGAGGAAGAGGGAGTAGAGCAGGGGGAGGAAGAGGGAGTAGAACAGCGAGAGGAAGAGGGAGTAGAGCAGGGAGAGGAAGAGGGAGAGGAAGAGGGAGTAGAACAGGGAGAGGAAGAGGGAGTAGAGCAGGGAGAGGAAGAGGGAGTAGAGCAGGGAGAGGAAGAGGGAGTAGAACAGGGCAGAAGAGCAGGGAGAGGAAGAGGGAGTAGAGCAGGGAGAGGAAGAGAGAGTAGAACAGGGAGAGGAAGAGGGAGTAGAGCAGGGAGAGGAAGAGGGAGTAGAACAGGGAGAGGAAGAGGGAGTAGAGCAGGGAGAGGAAGAGGGAGTAGAACAGGGAGAGGAAGAGGGAGTAGAGCAGGGGGAGGAAGAGGGAGGGAACAGGGAGAGGAAGAGGGAGTAGAGCAGGGAGAGGAAGAGGGAGTAGAACAGGGAGAGGAAGAGGGAGTAGAGCAGGGAGAGGAAGAGGGAGTAGAGCAGGGAGAGGAAGAGGGAGTAGAACAGGGCAGAAGAGCAGGGAGAGGAAGAGGGAGTAGAGCAGGGAGAGGAAGAGGGAGTAGAACAGGGAGAGGAAGAGGGAGTAGAGCAGGGAGAGGAAGAGGGAGTAGAGCAGGGAGAGGAAGAGGGAGTAGAGCAGGGAGAGGAAGAGGGAGTAGAACAGGGAGAGGAAGAGGGAGTAGAGCAGGGAGAGGAAGAGGGAGTAGAACAGGGAGGGGAAGAGAGTAGAACATGGCAGAAGAGCAGGGAGAGGAAGAGGGAGTAGAGCAGGGAGAGGAAGAGGGAGTAGAACAGGGCAGAAGAGCAGGGAGAGGAAGAGGGAGAGGAAGATGTAGTAGAGCAGGGAGAGGAAGAGGGAGTAGAACAGGGAGAGGAAGAGGGAGTAGAGCAGGGAGAGGAAGAGGGAGAGGAAGAGGGAGTAGAACAGGGCAGAAGAGCAGGGAGAGGAAAAGAGAGTAGAACAGGGAGAGGAAGAGAGAGTAGAACAGGGAGAGGAAGAGGGAGTAGAACAGGGCAGAAGAGCAGGGAGAGGAAGAGGGAGTAGAGCAGGGAGAGGAAGAGGGAGTAGAACAGGGAGAGGAAGAGGGAGTAGAACAGGGCAGAAGAGCAGGGAGAGGAAGAGGGAGTAGAGCAGGGAGAGGAAGAGGGAGTAGAGCAGGGAGAGGAAGAGGGAGAGGAAGAGGGAGTAGAACAGGGAGAGGAAGAGAGAGTAGAGCAGGGAGAGGAAGAGGGAGTAGAGCAGGGAGAGGAAGAGGGAGTAGAGCAGGGAGAGGAAGAGGGAGTAGAACAGGGAGAGGAAGAGAGAGTAGAACAGGGCAGAAGAGCAGGGAGAGGAAGAGAGAGTAGATCAGGGAGAGGAAGAGGGAGTAGAACAGGGAGAGGAAGAGGGAGTAGAACAGGGAGAAGAAGAGAGAGTAGAGCAGGGAGAGGAAGAGGGAGTAGAGCAGGGAGAGGAAGAGAGAGTAGAGCAGGGAGAGGAAGAGGGAGTAGAACAGGGCAGAAGAGCAGGGAGAGGAAGAGGGAGTAGAACAGGGAGAGGAAGAGGGAGTAGAACAGGGAGAGGAAGAGGGAGTAGAGCAGGGAGAGGAAGAGGGAGAGGGAGAGGAAGAGGGAGTAGAACAGGGAGAGGAAGAGAGAGTAGAACAGGGCAGAAGAGCAGGGAGAGGAAGAGGGAGTAGAGCAGGGTGAGGAAGAGAGAGTAGAGCAGGGAGAGGAAGAGGGAATAGAGCAGGGAGAGGAAGAGGGAGTAGAGCAGGGAGAGGAAGAGAGAGTAGAGCAGGGAGAGGAAGAGGGAGTAGAGCAGGGGAGAAGAGCAGGAAGAGGGAGTAGAACAGGGGAGAAGAGCAGGAAGAGGGAGTAGAACAGGGGAGAAGAGCAGGAAGAGGGAGTAGAACAGGGGAGAAGAGCAGGAAGAGGGAGTAGAGCAGGGAGAGGAAGAGGGAGTAGAGCAGGGGAGAAGAGCAGGAAGAGGGAGTAGAACAGGGGAGAAGAGCACTCATGCATATGAGTGTCTGCGAGTTTGTTTACTTGGCTGTTCTCTGTGTTTTAGCAAGGAAGTAGAAGATGGGAGACAGGGGACTTAGGGTCCTGGGTTAGAGTGAGGGGTTAGAGTGAGGGGTTAGAGTGAGGGTTTAGAGTGAGGGGTAAGAGTGAGGGGTTAGAGTGAGGGGTTAGAGTGAGGGGTTAGAGTTTAGGTTTTTTTTAATTTTTTTATTTTTTTATTTCACCTTTATTTAACCAGGTAGGCTAGTTGAGAACAAGTTCAGTATGGGGATGAGGTAGGTAAAAATGGCTGGGCTATTTGCCGATAGACTATGTACAGCTGCAGCGATCGGTTAGCTGCTCAGATAGCAGATGTTTGAAGTTGGTGAGGGAGATAAAAAATCTCCAACTTCAGCGATTTTTGCAATTCGTTCCAGTCACAGGCAGCAGAGAACTGGAACGAAAGGCGGCCAAATGAGGTGTTGGCTTTAGGGATGATCAGTGGGATACACCTGCTGGAGCGCCTGCTACGGATGGGTGTTGCCATCGTGACCAGTGAACTGAGATAAGGCGGAGCTTTACCTAGCATGGACTTGTAGATTACCTGGAGCCAGTGGGTCTGGCGACGAATATGTAGCGAGGGAGTACAAGTCGCAGTGGTGGGTGGTATAAGATGCTTTAGTGACAAAACGGATGGCACTGTGATAAACTGCATCCAGTTTGCTGAGTAGAGTGTTGGAAGCAATTTTGTAGATGACATCGCCGAAGTCGAGGATCGGTAGGATAGTCAGTTTTACTAGGGTAAGTTTGGCGGCGTGAGTGAAGGAGGCTTTGTTGCGGAATAGAAAGCCGACTCTTGATTTGATTTTCGATTGGAGATGTTTGATATGAGTCTGGAAGGAGAGTTTACAGTCTAGCCAGACACCTAGGGACTTATAGATGTCCACATATTCAAGGTTGGAACCATCCAGGGTGGTGATGCTGGTCAGGCGTGCGGGTGCAGGCAGCGAATGGTTGAAAAGCATGCATTTGGTTTTACTAGCGTTTAAGAGCAGTTGGAGGCCACGGAAGGAGTGTTGTATGGCATTGAAGCTCGTTTGGAGGTTAGATAGCACAGTGTCCAAGGACGGGCCGGAAGTATATAGAATGGTGTCGTCTGCGTAGAGGTGGATCAGGAAATCGCCCGCAGCAAGAGCAACATCATTGATATATACAGAAAAAAGAGTCGGCCCGAGGATTGAACCCTGTGGCACCCCCATAGAGACTTCCAGAGGACCGGACAGCATGCCCTCCGATTTGACACACTGAACTCTGTCTGCAAAGTAATTGGTGAACCAGGCAAGGCAGTCATCCGAAAAACCGAGGCTACTGAGTCTGCCGATAAGAATATGGTGATTGACCGAGTCAAAAGCCTTGGCAAGGTCGATGAAGACGACTGCACAGTACTGTCTTTTATCGATGGCGGTTATGATATCGTTTAGTACCTTGAGCGTGGCTGAGGTGCACCCGTGACCGGCTCGGAAACCAGATTGCACAGCGGAGAAGGTACGGTGGGATTCGAGATGGTCAGTGACCTGTTTGTTGACTTGGCTTTCGAAGACCTTAGATAGGCAGGGCAGGATGGATATAGGTCTGTAACAGTTTGGGTCCAGGGTGTCTCTCCCTTTGAAGAGGGGGATGACTGCGGCAGCATTCCAGTCCTTGGGGATCTCAGACGATATGAAAGAGAGGTTGAACAGGCTGGTAATAGGGGTTGCGACAATGGCGGCGGATAGTTTCAGAAATAGAGGGTCCAGATTGTCAAGCCCAGCTGATTTGTACGGGTCCAGGTTTTGCAGCTCTTTCAGAACATCTGCTCTCTGGATTTGGATAAAGGAGAACCTGGAGAGGCTTGGGCGAGTAGCTGCGGGGGGCGGAGCTTTTGGCCGAGGTTGGAGTAGCCAGGCGGAAGGCATGGCCAGCCGTTGAGAAATGCTTGTTGAAGTTTTCGATAATCATGGATTTATCGGTGGTGACCGTGTTACCTAGCCTCAGTGCAGTGGGCAGCTGGGAGGAGGTGCTCTTGTTCTCCATGGACTTCACAGTGTCCCAGAACTTTTTGGAGTTGGAGCTACAGGATGCAAACTTCTGCCTGAAGAAGCTGGCCTTAGCTTTCCTGACTGACTGCGTGTATTGGTTCCTGACTTCCCTGAACAGTTGCATATCGCGGGGACTGTTCGATGCTATTGCAGTCCGCCACAGGATGTTTTTGTGCTGGTCGAGGGCAGTCAGGTCTGGAGTGAACCAAGGGCAATATCTGTTCGTTTGACAGTGATGAGGGGTGGTCGTTTGACTGCGGCTCCGTAGCGGATACAGGCAATGAGGCAGTGATCGCTGAGATCCTGGTTGAAGACAGCGGAGGTGTATTTGGAGGGCCAGTTGGTCAGGATGACGTCTATGAGGGTGCCCTTGTTTACAGATTTAGGGTTGTACCTGGTGGGTTCCTTGATGATTTGTGTGAGATTGAGGGCATCTAGCATAGATTGTAGGACTGCCGGGGTGTTAAGCATATCCCAGTTTAGGTCACCTAACAGAACAAACTCTGAAGCTAGATGGGAGGCAATCAATTCACAAATGGTGTCCAGGGCACAGCTGGGTGCTGAGGGGGGACGGTAAGCAGGCGGCAACAGTGAGAGACTTATTTCTGGAGAGAGTAATTTTCAAGATTAGTAGTTCAAACTGTTTGGGTATGGACCTGGAAAGTATGACATTACTTTGCAGGCCATCTCTGCAGTAGACTGCAACTCCTCCCCCTTTGGCAGTTCTATCTTGACGGAAGATGTTATAGTTGGGTATGGAAATCTCAGAATTTTTGGTGGCCTTCCTGAGCCAGGATTCAGACACGGCAAGGACATCAGAGTTAGCAGAGTGTGCTAAAGCAGTGAGTAAAACAAACTTAGGGAGGGGGCTTCTGATGTTGACATGCATGAAACCAAGGCTTTTTCGATCACAGAAGTCAACAAATGAGGGTGCCTGGGGACATGCAGGGCCTGGGTTTACCTCCACATCACCCGCGGAACAGAGGAGGAGTAGTATGAGGGTGCGGCTAAAGGCTATCAAAGCTGGTCGCCTAGAGCGTTGGGGACAGAGAATGAAAGGAGCAGATTTCTGGGCATGGTAGAATATATTCAGGGCATAATGCGCAGACAGGGGTATGGTGGGGTGCGAGTACAGCGGAGGTAAGCCCAGGCACTGGGTGATGATGAGAGAGGTTGAATCTCTGGACATGCTGGTTGTAATGGGTGAGTTCACCGCATGTGTGGGAGGTGGGACAGAGGAGGTATAAGGGATATGAAGAATGGAACTAGGGGCTCCATTGTAAACTAAAACAATGATAACTAACCTGAACAACAGTATACAAGGCATATTGACATTTGAGAGAGACATACAGTAATCACAGGTGTTGAATTGGGAGAGCTAGCTAAAACAGTAGCTAAACCAGTAGGTGAGACAACAACAGCTAATCAGCTAGCACAACAACAGCAGGTAAAATGGCGTTGGCTAGGCAGGGAGGGTCGGATTAACTACACACAGAGCCTGAGTGCGGCTGGGGCCGACAGATAAAACATAAACAAGCAGAATGGAGTACCGTGATTAATGGACAGTCTAGCATGCATCAGCTATGTAGCCAAGTGATCAGTGTCCAGGGGGGCAGCGGTGGATGGGGCAGGGAAGCTGGACTGGCGAGTGTTATCCAGGTTAAAAAACAGTTAGCAGTGGCTCACAATGACTAAATAGCTTGTAGCTAGTTAGCTGGTTAGCTTCTGGAGGTTCTTGAGTGTGTTCTACAAATTAAAAATAATGGCGATTCCATATCACATTGGGTGAGGCAGGTTACCGGAAGGTATAAACAAATTAAAAATCGAAAAGAGATAAATATGGGTCCAGTGAGTGTTTGGGACGCGGCGATTCAGACGGTTAGCAGGCCTGTGCTAACAAGCTAACAGTTAGTAGGCCAGGGCTAAACAAGGTAGCAGTTAGCGGACCGGGGCTAAACAAGCTAGCAGTTAGCAGGCCGAATTAGCAAGCAGGGAGATAGCAAGGGCTAGAAAGTTAGCCTTTGGGGGACGTCGCGATGGGGTGAGTCTGTTTATTCCTCTTCATGCGGTGACATCGATAGACCGGTCGTGGGTCCGGATATTGTAGCCCAGGAGTATGCTTCGGTGGTAGCACAGGAGCTCTGGCCGGGCTAGCTTCAAGCTAAGTGGGTGGAAACGCTAGCCAGGAGTAATCATCCGGGGTTGCGGTTAGCTAGATAGCTAGTTGTGAGGAATCCAGCTGAAAATGTTCCGTTTGCGGTGGGAATCTGGGGATAAAAAATAATAGGTCCGTTATGCTCTGGTTAGAGTCGCGTTGTTCGAACTGGCGAGAGCTTTCCGAGCTAAAGGTTAGCTGATGACCGCTAGCAATGGTTTGCTGACTGATAGCTGGTAGCTAGCTGGTAGCTAGCTGGCTAGCTTCAGTTGAGGGGTTCCGGATCCAAAGTAGATATAAATACTTTAGAAGAAAATAGCTACATTGGGTGAGGCGGGTTTCAGGAGAGTATTTAGAAGTTGAGGTTTAACAAAATGTTTTAAAAGATATGCGAAGAAAAATATGTTCCAAAAATATAAAAAACGATATATACAAGGGACACGACACGACAAGACGTTCGACTGCTACGCCATCTTGGTGCTGTGGCTTAGAGTTAGGGTTGTGGGTTAGAGTTAGGGTTGTAGGTTAGAGTTAGGGTTGTAGGTTAGAGTTAGGGTTGTAGGTTAGAGTGAGGGGTTAGAGTGAGGGGTTAGAGTGAGGGGTTAGAGTTAGGGTTGTGGGTTAGAGTGAGGGGTTAGAGTTAGGGTTGTGGGTTAGTTAAAGTTAGGGTTGTGGGTTAGAGTTAGGGTTGTGGGTTAGTTAAAGTTAGGGTTGTGGGTTAGAGATAGGGTTGTGGGTTAGTTAAAGTTAGGGTTGTGGGTTAGAGATAGGGTTGTGGGTTAGTTAAAGTTAGGGTTGTGGGTTAGAGTTAGGCTTGTAGGTTAGAGTTAGGGTTGTGGGTTGGTTAAAGTTAGGGGCGTGGGTTAGTTAAAGTTAGGGTTGTGGGTTAGTTAAAGTTAGGGTTGTGGGTTAGAGTTAGGGTTGTAGGTTAGAGTTAGGGTTGTAGGTTAGAGTTAGGGTTGTAAGTTAGAGTTAGGGTTGTAGGTTAGAGTTAGGGTTATGGGTTAGAGTTAGGGTTGTGGGTTAGAGTTAGGGTTGTGGGTTAGTTAATGTTAGGGTTGTGGGTTAGGGTTAGGATTGTGGGTTAGAATTGCGTTGTGGTTAGAGTTAGGGTTGTGGATTAGAGTTAGGGTTGTGGGTTAGAGTTAGGGTTGTGGGTTAGTTAAAGTTAGGGTTGTGGGTTAGAGATAGGGTTGTGGGTTAGTTAAAGTTAGGGTTGTGGGTTAGAGATAGGGTTGTGGGTTAGTTAAAGTTAGGGTTGTGGGTTAGAGTTAGGCTTGTAGGTTAGAGTTAGGGTTGTGGGTTGGTTAAAGTTAGGGGCGTGGGTTAGTTAAAGTTAGGGTTGTGGGTTAGTTAAAGTTAGGGTTGTGGGTTAGAGTTAGGGTTGTAGGTTAGAGTTAGGGTTGTAGGTTAGAGTTAGGGTTGTAAGTTAGAGTTAGGGTTGTAGGTTAGAGTTAGGGTTATGGGTTAGAGTTAGGGTTGTGGGTTAGAGTTAGGGTTGTGGGTTAGTTAATGTTAGGGTTGTGGGTTAGGGTTAGGATTGTGGGTTAGAATTGCGTTGTGGTTAGAGTTAGGGTTGTGGATTAGAGTTAGGGTTGTGGGTTACGGTTGTGGATTAGAGTTAGGGTTGTGGGTTAGAGTTAGGGTTGTGGGTTAGTTAAAGTTAGGGTTGTGGGTTAGGGTTAGGATTGTGGGTTAGAGTTGGGTTGTGGCTAGAGTTAGGCTTGTGGGTTAGGGTTGTGGGTTAGAGTTAGGGTTGTGGGTTAGTTAAAGTTAGGGTTGTGGGTTAGGGTTAGGATTGTGGGTTAGAGTTGGGTTGTGGCTAGAGTTAGGCTTGTGGGTTAGGGTTGTGGGTTAGAGTTAGGGTTGTGGGTTAGAGTTAGGGTTGTGGGTTAGAGTTAGGGTTGTGGGTTAGTTATAGTTTGGGTTGAGGGTTAGATTTAGGGTTGTGGGTTAGAGTTAGGGTTGTGGGTTAGAGTTGGAGTTGTGGGCTATAGTTAGGGTTGTGGGTTAGAGTTTGATTTAGAGTTGTGGGTTAGAGTTAGGGTTGTAGGTTAGAGTTGGAGTTGTGGGTTAGGGTTGTGGGTTATAGTTTGGGTTGTGGGTTAGAGTTAGGGTTGTGGGTTAGAGTTAGAGTCAGGGTTGTTGGTTAGAGTCAGGATTGTGGGTTAGAGTTAGGGTTGTTGGTTGTGGGTTAGAGTTAGGGTTATGGGTTAGAGTTAGGGTTGTGGGTTAGAGTAAGGGTTGTGGGTTAGAGTTAGGGTTAGGGTTGTGGGTTATGGGTTAGAGTTAGGGTTAGGTTGTGGGTTAGAGTTAGAGTTAGGGTTGTGGATTAGAGTTAGGGTTAGGGTTGTGGGTTAGAGTTCGAGTTAGGTTTGTGGGTTAGAGTTAGGGTAAGGGTTGTTGGGCTGATAGTGTGTGTTGTTATCAGGGGTGTTTGCGAGAAGGTCATTTCGTGTGTGTGTGTGTGTGTGTGTGTGTGTGTGTGTGTGTGTGTGTGTGTGTGTGTGTGTGTGTGTGTGTGTGTGTGTGTGTGTGTGTGTGTGTGTGTGTGTGTGTGGTGGCACTTAGCGATAGTTTCACTCTCAGGGAGTAAGTACCCTGCTCTCAGCCAATCAACACACACACGCACACACACACACACACACACACACACACACACACACACACACACACACACACACACACACACACACACACACACACACACACACACACACACACACACACACACACACACACGTACACACACACACACTCACACTCACACTCAATCCAAACAGTGTAGACTCCAATGTAAATAAACATTCCACACGGCCAGCTACTGATGATACCATCATACTACCACCATCACCCCAGGGACCACCCCACCCCCTCTAACTGCCCTCCTCT
>NC_068439.1:12494388-12521888 GCF_023373465.1 Oncorhynchus keta | reverse complement strand
GAGGTCATTTATTTGGAGGTTATTTATCTGGAGGTTATTTACCTGGAGGTTATTTATCTGGAGGTTATTTATCTGGAGGTTATTTATCTGGAGGTTATTTATCTGGAGGTTATTTATCTGGAGGTCATATTTATCTGGAGGTCATTTATCTGGAGGTTATTTACCTGGAGGTTATTTATCTGGAGGTTATATTTATCTGGAGGTCATTTATCTGGAGGTTATTTATCTGGAGGTTATTTATCTGGAGGTCATTTATCTGGAGGTCATTTATCTGGAGGTCATTTATCTGGAACATTTTAGATCAGGAGTTAAATCCAAATCGAAACTGTAGAAATTATAATGAACCGGCATTCATACAGTTTATTGACTGTCTAGCAGTTTGACACCCAGGTCTTAGATAGTTAACTTATAGTTAGTTATAAGCAGTGGTGTAGCACTCACACATGCCTTGATTAGAGTCTGATATTATCTGATGTGACATCACTCACACGTGCCTTGATTAGAGTCTGATATTATCTGATGTGACATCACTCACACATGCCTTGATTAGAGTCTGATATTATCTGATGTGACATCACTCACACATGCCTTGATTAGAGTCTGATATTATCTGATGTGACATCACTCACACATGCCTTGATTAGAGTCTGATATTATCTGATGTGACATCACTCACACATGCCTTGATTAGAGTCTGATATTATCTGATGTGACATCACTCACACATGCCTTGATTAGAGTCTGATATTATCTGATGTGACATCACTCACACATGCCTTGATTAGAGTCTGATATTATCTGATGTGACATCACTCACACATGCCTTGATTAGAGTCTGATATTATCTGATGTGACATCACTCACACATGCCTTGATTAGAGGCTGATATTATCTGATGTGACATCACTCACACATGCCTTGATTAGAGTCTGATATTATCTGATATGACATCACTCACACATGCCTTGATTAGAGGCTGATATTATCTGATGTGACATCACTCACACATGCCTTGATTAGAGGCTGATATTATCTGATGTGACATCACTCACACATGCCTTGATTAGAGTATGATATTATCTGATGTGACATCACTCACACATGCCTTGATTAGAGGCTGATATTATCTGATGTGACATCACTCACACATGCCTTGATTAGAGTCTGATATTATCTGATGTGACATCACTCACACATGCCTTGATTAGAGTCTGATATTATCTGATATGACATCACTCACACATGCCTTGATTAGAGTCTGATATTATCTAATGTGACATCACTCACACATGCCTTGATTAGAGTCTGATATTATCTGATGTGACATCACTCACACATGCCTTGATTAGAGGCTGATATTATCTGATGTGACATCACTCACACATGCCTTGATTAGAGTCTGATATTATCTGATGTGACATCACTCACACATACCTTATAAGAGGCTGATGGTGTCTGATATGACATCACTCACACATACCTTAATTAGAGGCTGATGGTGTCTGATATGACATCACTCACACATACCTTATAAGAGGCTGATGGTGTCTGATATGACATCACTCACACATACCTTAATAAGAGGCTGATGGTGTCTGATATGACATCACTCACACTTACCTTATAAGAGGCTGATGGTGTCTGATATGACATCACTCACACATACCTTAATTAGAGGCTGATGGTGTCTGATATGACATCACTCACACATACCTTATAAGAGGCTGATGGTGTCTGATATGACATCACTCACACATACCTTAATTAGAGGCTGATGGTGTCTGATATGACATCACTCACACATACCTTATAAGAGGCTGATGGTGTCTGATATGACATCACTCACACATACCTTAATAAGAGGCTGATGGTGTCTGATATGACATCACTCACACATACCTTAATTAGAGGCTGATGGTGTCTGATATGACATCACTCACACATACCTTAATAAGAGGCTGATGGTGTCTGATATGACATCACTCACACATACCTTAATTAGAGGCTGATGGTGTCTGATATGACATCACTCACACATACCTTAATTAGAGGCTGATATTATCTGATATGACATCACTCACACATACCTTAATTAGAGTCTGATATTATCTGATATGACATCACTCACACATGCCTTAATTAGAGGCTGATGGTGTCTGATATGACATCACTCAGCATGCCTAAGTATTTCATTTCACATTCCTCAACTGTTACACACTTACTACCTGTCTACACCTACTACCTGTCTACACTTACTACCTGTCTACACTTACTACCTGTCTACACCTACTACCTGTCTACACCTACTACCTGTCTACACTTACTACCTGTCCACACTTACTACCTGTCTACACTTACTACCTGTCTATACCTACTACCTGTCTACACTTACTACCTGTCTACACTTACTACCTGTCTACACCTACTACCTGTCTACACTTACTACCTGTCTACACTTACTACCTGTCTACACTTACTACCTGTCTACACTTACTACCTGTCTACACTTACTACCTGTCTACACTTACTACCTGTCTACACCTACTACCTGTCTACACTTACTACCTGTCTATACCTACTACCTGTCTACACCTACTACCTGTCTACACCTACTACCTGTCTACTACCTATCTGTGTGCGTGTGTGTGTGTGTGTCTGTGTGTGTCTGTGTGTCTCTGTGTGTGTCTCTGTGTGTGGCTGTGTGTGTGTGTGTCTCTGTGTGGCTGTGTGTGTGTCTCTGTGTGTGTCTGTGTGTGTGTGTGTCTCTGTGTCTCTGTGTGTGTCTGTGTGTGTGTGTGTGTCTGTGTTTCTGTTTGTGTGTGTGTGTCTCTGTGTGTCTGTTTGTGTGTATGTGTGTGTGTCTGTGTTTGTGTGTGTGTTTGTGTGTCTGTGTGTCTGTCTGTGTTTGTCTCTGTGTGTGTGTTTGTGTGTGTGTGTGTGTGTGTGTGTGTCTGTGTTTGTCTCTGCGTGTGTGTTTGTGTGTGTGTGTGTGTGTGTGTGTCTCTGTGTGTGTCTCTGTGTGTGTGGCTGTGTGTGTGTGTCTCTGTGTGGCTGTGTGTGTGTCTCTGTGTGTGTCTGTGTGTGTGTGTGTGTCTCTGTGTCTCTGTGTGTGTGTCTGTGTGTGTGTGTGTGTGTGTCTGTGTGTCTGTTTGTGTGTGTGTGTCTCTGTGTGTCTGTTTGTGTGTATGTGTGTGTGTCTGTGTTTGTGTGTGTGTTTGTGTGTCTGTGTGTCTGTCTGTGTTTGTCTCTGTGTGTGTGTTTGTGTGTGTGTGTGTCTGTGTTTGTCTCTGTGTGTGTGTTTGTGTGTGTGTGTGTGTGTGTGTGTGTTTGTCTCTGTGTGTGTGTTTGTTTGTGTGTGTGTGTGTGTCTGTGTTTGTCTCTGTGTGTGTGTTTGGGTGTGTGTGTGTGTGTTTGTGTGTGTGTGTGTGTGTGTGTCTGTGTTTGTCTCTGTGTGTGTGTGTGTGTGTGTGTGTGTGTGTGTGTGTGTGTGTGTGTGTGTGTGTGTGTGTGTGTGTGTGTGTGTGTGTGTGTGTGTGTTTGTCTTTCTGTGTGTGTGGCAGTTAATTTACTTAATGTTTCTCTCAACCATCATTCAGCGTATGTCAGTAAGTATCATTCAACTCATTTTATATTTCATCCCTGCTCATATCTGTATTGTGATAGGTGCCTGGTTCTTGGAAAGGATGTGCAAACCACACACACAAAGAGGTCGGTATAGGAACAGGAAGAGAACAGAGAGTACTTCCTGTAGCTGTTCCATGAGGCCCTCCTTTCCTTTCTGGCCGAACTTTACATCAGTGTTTCACAATGAGTCTCTGTGTCTGAGTGTGTCTGAGTGTGTATGTGTCAGATCAGGGTGTTGTGGACAGGGATAACCCTAACATTAACCCTAACATTAACCCTTAACCCTTAACCCTAACCCAGGGTTAAGTCAATGCCTAACCTTAACCACATAGAGTCAATGCCTAACCTTAACCACGTGGAGTCAATGCCTAACCTTAACCACGTGGAGTCAATGCCTAACCTTAACCACGTGGAGTCAATGCCTAACCTTAACCACTTGGAGTCAATGCCAAACCTTAACCACGTGGAGTCAATGCCTAACCTTAACCACGTAGAGTCAATGCCTAACCTTAACCACTTGGAGTCAATGCCAAACCTTAACCACGTGGAGTCAATGCCTAACCTTAACCACTTGGAGTCAATGCCAAACCTTAACCACGTGGAGTCAATGCCTAACCTTAACCACTTGGAGTCAATGCCAAACCTTAACCACGTGGAGTCAATGCCTAACCTTAACCACTTGGAGTCAATGCCTAACCTTAACCACGTAGAGTCAATGCCAAACCTTAACCACGTGGAGTCAATGCCTAACCTTAACCACATAGAGTCAATGCCAAACCTTAACCACGTGGAGTCAATGCCTAACCTTAACCACATAGAGTCAATGCCAAACCTTAACCACTTGGAGTCAATGCCTAACCTTAACCACATAGAGTCAATGCCAAACCTTAACCACATAGAGTCAATGCCAAACCTTAACCACGTAGAATCAATGCCAAACCTTAACCACGTAGAATCAATGCCAAACCTTAACCACGTAGAATCAATGCCTAACCTTAACCACATAGAGTCAATGCCAAACCTTAACCACGTAGAATCAATGCCAAACCTTAACCACATAGAGTCAATGCCAAACCTTAACCACGTAGAATCAATGCCTAACCTTAACCACATAGAGTCAATGCCAAACCTTAACCACATGGAGTCAATGCCAAACCTTAACCACGTGGAGTCAATGCCAAACCTTAACCACGTGGAGTCAATGCCTAACCTTAACCACGTGGAGTCAATGCCAAACCTTAACCACGTGGAGTCAATGCCTAACCTTAACCACATAGAGTCAATGCCAAACCTTAACCACGTAGAATCAATGCCTAACCTTAACCACGTAGAATCAATGCCTAACCTTAACCACGTAGAGTCAATGCCTAACCTTAACCACGTAGAGTCAATGCCTAACCTTAACCACGTAGAGTCAATGCCTAACCTTAACCACGTAGAGTCAATGCCTAACCTTAACCACGTGGAGTCAATGCCTAACCTTAACCACGTAGAGTCAATGCCTAACCTTAACCACGTAGAGTCAATGCCTAACCTTAACCACGTAGAGTCAATGCCTAACCTTAACCACGTAGAGTCAATGCCTAACCTTAACCACGTAGAGTCAATGCCTAACCTTAACCACGTAGAGTCAATGCCTAACCTTAACCACGTAGAGTCAATGCCTAACCTTAACCACGTAGAGTCAATGCCTAACCTTAACCACGTAGAGTCAATGCCTAACCTTAACCACGTAGAGTCAATGCCTAACCTTAACCACGTAGAGTCAATGCCTAACCTTAACCACGTGGAGTCAATGCCTAACCTTAACCACGTGGAGTCAATGCCTAACCTTAACCACATAGAGTCAATGCCAAACCTTAACCACCCAGTCTTCTGTTGGAACTAATGTGAAAGTCTCTAATATACAACATTCTGACCATTCCTTTCCTTTCACTCCAGGACATTTTTAAACTCTGTTTTTCTATTTCGTCCCGAGCAGACTTTCTCACGCAAAATAGATGTTGTCTTGTGGGGCAGTCACTCTCCAGAGAGTGTGTGTGTGTGTTGTTTTTGGTGTGTGTGTGTGTGTGTGTGTGTGTTGTTTTTGGTGTGTGTGTGTGTTGTTTTTGGAGTGCATGTAAAGGATAGTGTGTGATGTTTTTTGGAGAGAGTGTGTTTGTGTTGCCGTTAGATAAACTGTTTGTTATCAGGAACATTTTTCCCAGAGTCCTCTAGGGTACTGTTTGGTGAAATTAGGTGTTTTCATAAAGTTGCATAACATCACATCTGATCTGGACCACCACACACACACACACACACACACACACACACACACACACACACACACACACACACACACACACACACACACACACACACACACACACACACAGGCACACACAGGCACGCACACACACAGTCACACACAGTCACAGACACACAGTCACAGACACACAGACACAGGCACACACACACACACACACACACACACACACACACAGGCACACACAAACACACACACACAGTCACACACACACAGTCACACACAGGCACACATATACACACACACACACAGTCACATACACACACACACACACACACACACACACACACACACACACACACACACACACACACACACAGTCACACACAGTCACAGACACACACAGTCACACACACTGCTCTGGCCAATGAGCACTGGGTCCGGATTGAAGCCCTGTAGAGGTAACTTAGATAACTAGTCAAATTAATACTATAACCATTCTGTCTGTGTCTTAACTGGTAGACCAAGGAGAGGGCAGGCTACGGCTGGGGAGAGAGGGCAGGAGAGAGGGCAGGCTACGGCTGGGAGGAGAGAGGGCAGGCTACGGCTGGGAGGAGAGGGGGCAGGCTACGGCTGGGAGGAGAGAGGGCAGGCTACGGCTGGGAGGAGCGAGGGCAGGCTACGGCTGGGAATGAGAGAGGACAGGGGAGTGGACAGGCTACGGCTGGGAGGAGAGAGGACAGGCTACGGCTGGGAGGAGAGAGGACAGGCTACGGCTGGGAGGAGAGAGGACAGGCTACGGCTGGGAGGAGAGAGGACAGGCTACGGCTAGGAGGAGAGAGGACAGGCTACGGCTGGGAGGAGAGAGGACAGGCTACGGCTAGGAGGAGAGAGGACAGGCTACGGCTGGGGAGAGAGAAGACAGCGGAGAGGGCAGGCTACGGCTGGGCGGAGAGAGGACAGGCTATGGCTGGGGAGAGAGAGGACAGGCTAGGGATGGGAGAGAGAGGACAGGCTAGGGCTGGAGGAGAGAGGACAGGCTAGGGCTGGGAGGAGAGAAGACAGGGGAGAGGGCAGGCTAGGGCTGGAGGAGAGAGGACAGGCTAGGGCTGGGAGGAGAGAGGACAGGCTAGGGATGGGAGGAGAGAAGACAGGGGAGAGGGCAGGCTAGGGCTGGAGGAGAGAGGACAGGCTAGGGATGGGAGGAGAGAGGACAGGCTAGGGATGGGAGGAGAGAGGACAGGCTAGGGCTGGGAGGAGAGAGGACAGGCTAGGGATGGCGGAGAGAGGACAGGCTAGGGCTGGGGGGAGAGAGGACAGGCTAGGGCTGGTAGGAGAGAGGACGGGGAGGAGGGCAGGCTACGGCTGGGAAGAAGGAGGACAGGCTACGGATGGGGGGAGAGAGGACAGGCTACGGCTGGGGGGAGAGAGGACAGGCTACAGCTGGGAGGAGAGAGGACAGGCTACGGCTGGGAGGAGCGAGGGCAGGCTACGGCTGGGAGGAGAGAGGACAGGCTACGGCTGGGAGGAGAGAGGACAGGCTACGGCTGGGAGGAGAGAGGACAGGCTACGGCTGGAAGGAGAGAGGACAGGCTACGGCTGGGAGGAGAGAGGACAGGCTACGGCTAGGAGGAGAGAGGACAGGGGAGAGGACAGGCTAGGGATGGGAGGAGAGAGGACAGGCTAGGGCTGGGAGGAGAGAGGACAGGCTATGGCTGGGGAGAGAGAGGACAGGCTAGGGATGGGGGAGAGGACAGGCTAGGGCTGGTAGGAGAGAGGACGGGGAGGAGGGCAGGCTACGGCTGGGAAGAAGGAGGACAGGCTACGGCTGGGGAGAGAGAGGACAGGCTAGTGCTGGGAGGAGAGAGGACAGGGGAGAGGGCAGGCTACGGCTGGGAAAAAGGAGGACAGGCTACGGCTGGGAGGAGACAGGACAGGCTACGGCTGGGAGGAGAGAGGACAGGAGAGAGGACAGGCTACGGCTGGAAGGAGAGAGAGGACAGGCTACGGCTGGGGAGAGAGAGGACAGGCTACGGCTGGGAGGAGAGAGGACAGGCTACGGCTAGGAGGAGAGAGGACAGGGGAGAGGGCAGGCTTCGGCTGGGAGGAGAGAGGACAGGCTATGGCTGGGGGGAGAGAGGACAGGAGAGAGAGGGCAGGCTACAGCTGTGAGGAGAGAGGACAGGGGTCAGAGGACAGGCTAGGGCTGGGAGGAGAGAGGACAGGCTACGGCTGGGAGGAGACAGGACAGGAGTGAGGGCAGGCTACGGCTGGGAGGAGAGAGGACAGGCTACGGCTGGGAGGAGAGAGGACAGGCTACGGCTGGGAGGAGACAGGACAGGTGTGAGGGCAGGCTACGGCTGGGAGGAGAGAGGACAGGGGTCAGAGGACAGGCTAGGGCTGGGAGGAGAGAGGACAGGCTAGGGCTGGTAGGAGAGAGGACGGGGAGGAGGGCAGGCTACGGCTGGGAAAAAGGAGGACAGGCTACGGCTGGGAGGAGAGAGAGGACAGGCTACGGCTGGGAGGAGAGAGAGGACAGGCTACGGCTGGGGAGAGAGAGGACAGGCTACGGCTGGGAGGAGAGAGGACAGGCTACGGCTGGGAGGAGACAGGACAGGGGTGAGGGCAGGCTACGGCTGGGAGGAGAGAGGACAGGCTACGGCTGGGAGGAGAGAGGACAGGCTACGGCTGGGAGGAGAGAGGACAGGAGAGAAGACAGGCTACGGCTGGGAGGAGAGAGGACAGGCTACGGCTAGGAGGAGAGAGGACAGACTACGGCTGGGAGGAGAGAGGACAGGCTACGGCTAGGAGGAGAGAGGACAGGAGAGAGGACAGGCTCCGGCTGGGAGGATAGAGGACAGGCTACGGCTGGGAGGAGAGAGGACAGGCTACGGCTGGGAGGAGAGAGGACAGGCTACGGCTAGGAGGAGAGAGGACAGGAGAGAGGACAGGCTCCGGCTGGGAGGAGAGAGGGCAGGGAAGAGAGCACAGGCTAGGGCTGGGAGGAGAGAGGACAGGCTACGGCTGGGAGGAGACAGGACAGGCTACGGCTGGGAGGAGAGAGGACAGGAGAGAGGACAGGCTACGGCTGGGAGGAGAGAGGGCAGGGGAGAGAGGACAGGCTAGGGCTGGGGGGAGAGAGGACAGAGGAGGGATAAGAGGAGAGAGGACAGGGGAAGGATAAGAGGAGAGAGGACAGGGGAAGGATAAGAGGAGAGAGGACAGGAGAGGTCTATGAGGAGAGAGGACAGGAGAGGTCTATGATGAGAGAGGACAGGGGAGGGCTATGAGGAGAGAGGACAGGAGAGGTCTATGAGGAGAGAGGACAGGAGAGGTCTATGATGAGAGAGGACAGGGGAGGGCTATGAGGAGAGAGGACAGGAGAGGTCTATGAGGAGAGAGGACAGGAGAGGTCTATGAGGAGAGAGGACAGGAGAGGTCTATGAGGAGAGAGGACAGGAGAGGTCTATGAGGAGAGAGGACAGGAGAGGTTATGAGGAGAGAGGACAGGGGAGGGCTATGAGGAGAGAGGACAGAAGAGGTCTATGAGGAGAGAGGACAGGAGAGGTCTATGAGGAGAGAGGACAGGAGAGGTCTATGAGGAGAGAGGACAGGAGAGGTCTTTGAGGAGAGAGGACAGGAGAGGTCTATGAGGAGAGAGGACAGGAGAGGTCTATGTGGAGAGAGGACAGGAGAGGTCTATGAGGAGAGAGGACAGGAGAGGTCTATGAGGAGTTAGGACAGGGGAGGGCTATGAGGAGAGAGGACAGGAGAGGTCTATGAGGAGAGAGGACAGGAGAGATCTATGAGGAGAGAGGACAGGAGAGGTCTATGAGGAGAGAGGACAGGAGAGGTCTTTGAGGAGAGAGGACAGGAGAGGTCTATGAGGAGAGAGGACAGGGGAGGTCTATGAGGAGAGAGGACAGGGGAGGGCTGGGGGAGAGAGGACAGGAGAGGTCTATGAGGAGAGAGGACAGGGGAGGTCTATGAGGAGAGAGGACAGGGGAGGTCTATGAGGAGAGAGGACAGGAGAGGTCTATGAGGAGAGAGGACAGGAGAGGTCTATGAGGAGAGAGGACAGGGGAGGGCTGGGGGGAGAGAGGACAGGAGAGGTCTTTGAGGAGAGAGGACAGGAGACGTCTATGAGGAGAGAGGACAGGAGAGGTCTATGAGGAGAGAGGACAGGGGAGGTCTATGAGGAGAGAGGACAGGAGAGGTCTATGAGGAGAGAGGACAGGGGAAGGCTGGGGGGAGAGAGGATAGGAAGGATAACACCTGGTGAGAGGATCAGATGACATCATCATCTGCCGAGCACCTGGTAAGGGGGCCATTAACACATGAGTCATGAGAAAGCACACACACAGTCTTTGTGTATTGAGTAGTTTTGGTCCTTCTGTGACAGGTGTGTGTGTGTGTGTGTGTGTGTGTGTGTGTGTGTGTGTGTGTGTGTGTGTGTGTGTGTGTGTGTGTGTGTGTGTGTGTGTGTGTGTGTGTGTGTGTGTGTGTGTGTCCTTGCTCCAGGCCTTGCAGCAGCAACATCTGTTTGATAAAGATCCTATACTACTATGCTATACTGCTAAACTATACCACCATACTATACCACTATACTACTATACTTCCAAAATATACCACTATACTATACAACTAAACCATGCCACTATACTACTATACTACACTGCTGTACTATACCACTAAACGATACTGCCATGCTATACTACTATACCGCTAAACCATACCGCTAAACTATACCGCTAAACTATACCACCATACTATACTACTGAACTATACCACCATACTATACCACTATACTACTAAACTATGCCGCTAAACTATACCACCATACTACTAAACTATACCACCAAACTATACCACTATACTACCAAACTATACCGCTAAGCTATACCACCATACTATACTACTATACTACTAAACTATACCGCTAAACTATACCACCATGCTATACTACTATACTACTAAACTATACTGCTAAGCTATACCACCATACTATACTACTATACTACTAAACTATGCCGCTATACTATACCACTATACTATGCTACTATACTGCCGAACTATACTGCAATACTATACTACTATACCATGATACTATACTACTGAACTGTACCGCTATACTATACTACTATACTATGCTACTATAATACTGAACTATACTGCACTACTATACCACTATACCATGCTACTATACTACTGAACTATACTGCAATACTATACAACAAAAATATGCCACTATATGACTATACTGCTAAATTATAGCGCTATAATTTACCACTATACTACACTGCGATACAACTAAACTATACCACCATACTATACTACTATACTGCTAAACTATAGCGCTATACTTTACCACCATACTACACTGCTATACCACTAAACTATACCACCATACTATACTACTGTACTGCTAAACTATAGCGCTATACTTTGCCACTATACTACACTGCTATACAACTAAACTATACCACCATACTATACTACTATACTACTAAACTATACCGCTAAACTATACCACTATACTATACAACTAAACTATACTCCTGTACTATTCTACTATACTACCAAACTATACTGCTATACTATACCACTATAATATACAACTAAACTATACCACTAAACTATCCCGCTATACGATACCACTATACTATACAACTAAACTATACCACTATACTATACAACTGTACTATACCACTATACTACACTATGCCACTATACTATATTACCATACTATGCTACCAAGCTATACCGCTATACTATACAACTAAACTATACCACTATACTATACCACTATACTACCAGACTATACCGCTATGCTACACCGCTATGCTATACTACTATACTACTATACTATACCACTGAACTATACCACTGAACTATACCACTATACTACACTACTATGCTACACCACTATACTACCATACTATGCTGCTATACTATACTGCTTTACTGTTCCATACTACTATACCACCAAGCTATACAACTATACTATAAAGCTAAACTATACCACCATACTATACTACTATACTGTACCACTATGCTATACTACTATACTGGGCTAATGTACTGTACTACTGAACTATACAACAGTACTGTACTACTATGCTATACTACTAAGTTATACCGCTATACTATACCACTATACTATACTACTATACTGTACCACTATACTACTATACTATACTACTATACTATACTGCTATACTATACCACTATACTATACTACTATACTATACTACTAGACTATACCACTATACTACCAGACTATACCGCTATGCTACACCGCTATGCTATACTACTATACTACTATACTATACCACTGAACTATACCACTGAACTATACCACTATACTACACTACTATGCTACACCACTATACTACCATACTATGCTGCTATACTATACTGCTTTACTGTTCCATACTACTATACCACCAAGCTATACAACTATACTATAAAGCTAAACTATACCACCATACTATACTACCATTCTGTCTATACTCTATATAATACCAATGGACCATTCTGTCTATACAATACTAATGGACCATTCTGTCTATACTCTATACAATACCAATGGACCATTCTGTCTATACAATACCAATGGACCATTCTGTCTATACTCTATATAATACCAATGGACCATTCTGTCTATACTCTATACAATACCAATGGACCATTCTGTCTATATAATACCAATGGACCATTCTGTCTATACTCTATATAATACCAATGGACCATTCTGTCTATACTCTATACAATACCAATGGACCATTCTGTCTATACAATACCAATGGACCATTCTGTCTATATAATACAAATGGACCATTCTGTCTATACTCTATACAATACCAATGGACCATTCTGTCTATACTCTATACAATACCAATGGACCATTCTGTCTATACTCTATACAATACCAATGGACCATTCTGTCTATACTCTATACAATACTAATGGACCATTCTGTCTATACTCTATACAATACTAATGGACCATTCTGTCTATACTCTATACATACAATACTAATGGACCATTCTGTCTATACTCTATATAATACCAATGGACCATTCTGTCTATACTCTATACAATACCAATGGACCATTCTGTCTATACTCTATATAATACCAATGGACCATTCTGTCTATACTCTATACAATACCAATGGACCATTCTGTCTATACTCTATACAATACTAATGGACCATTCTGTCTATACTCTATACAATACTAATGGACCATTCTGTCTATATAATACCAATGGACCATTCTGTCTATACTCTATACAATACTAATGGACCATTCTGTCTATACTCTATACAATACTAATGGACCATTCTGTCTATACTCTATACAATACCAAAGGACCATTCTGTCTATATAATACCAATGGACCATTCTGTCTATACTCTATACAATACTAATGGACCATTCTGTCTATACTCTATACAATACCAATGGACCATTCTGTCTATACTCTATACAATACCAATGGACCATTCTGTCTATACTCTATACAATACTAATGGACCATTCTGTCTATACTCTATACAATACTAATGGACCATTCTGTCTATACTCTATACAATACTAATCGACCATTCTGTCTATACTCTATACAATACTAATCGACCATTCTGTCTATACTCTATACAATACCAATGGACCATTCTGTCTATACAATACCAATGGACCATTCTGTCTATACTCTATATAATACCAATGGACCATTCTGTCTATACTCTATACAATACCAATGGACCATTCTGTCTATATAATACCAATGGACCATTCTGTCTATACTCTATATAATACCAATGGACCATTCTGTCTATACTCTATACAATACCAATGGACCATTCTGTCTATACAATACCAATGGACCATTCTGTCTATATAATACAAATGGACCATTCTGTCTATACTCTATACAATACCAATGGACCATTCTGTCTATACTCTATACAATACCAATGGACCATTCTGTCTATACTCTATACAATACCAATGGACCATTCTGTCTATACTCTATACAATACTAATGGACCATTCTGTCTATACTCTATACAATACTAATGGACCATTCTGTCTATACTCTATACAATACTAATGGACCATTCTGTCTATACTCTATATAATACCAATGGACCATTCTGTCTATACTCTATACAATACCAATGGACCATTCTGTCTATACTCTATATAATACCAATGGACCATTCTGTCTATACTCTATACAATACCAATGGACCATTCTGTCTATACTCTATACAATACCAATGGACCATTCTGTCTATACTCTATACAATACCAATGGACCATTCTGTCTATACTCTATACAATACCAATGGACCATTCTGTCTATACTCTATATAATACCAATGGACCATTCTGTCTATACTCTATACAATACCAATGGACCATTCTGTCTATACTCTATACAATACCAATGGACCATTCTGTCTATACTCTATACAATACTAATGGACCATTACGTCTATACTCTATACAATACCAATGGACCATTCTGTCTATACTCTATACAATACCAAAGGACCATTCTGTCTATACAATACCAAAGGACCATTCTGTCTATACTCTATACAATACCAATGGACCATTCTGTCTATACTCTATATAATACCAAAGGACCATTCTGTCTATACTCTATATAATACCAATGGACCATTCTGTCTATACTCTATACAATACCAATGGACCATTCTGTCTATACTCTATACAATACCAATGGACCATTCTGTCTATACTCTCTATACAATACTAATGGACCATTCTGTCTATACTCTATACAATACTAATGGACCATTATGTCTATACTCTATACAATACCAATGGACCATTCTGTCTATACTCTATACAATACCAATGGAACATTCTGTCTATACTCTATACAATACCAAAGGACCATTCTGTCTATACAATACCAAAGGACCATTCTGTCTATACTCTATACAATACCAATGGACCATTCTGTCTATACTCTATATAATACCAAAGGACCATTCTGTCTATACTCTATATAATACCAATGGACCATTCTGTCTATACTCTATACAATACTAATGCACCATTCTGTCTATACTCTATACAATACTAATGGACCATTCTGTCTATACTCTATACAATACTAATGGACCATTCTGTCTATACTCTATATAATACCAATGGACCATTCTGTCTATACTCTATATAATACCAATGGACCATTCTGTCTATACTCTATACAATACTAATGGACCATTCTGTCTATACTCTATACAATACCAATGGACCATTCTGTCTATACTCTATACAATACCAATGGACCATTCTGTCTATACTCTATATAATACCAATGGACCATTCTGTCTATACTCTATATAATACCAATGGACCATTCTGTCTATACTCTATATAATACCAATGGACCATTCTGTCTATACTCTATACAATACCAATGGACCATTCTGTCTATACTCTATACAATACTAATGGACCATTCTGTCTATACTCTATACAATACTAATGGACCATTCTGTCTATACTCTATACAATACTAATGGACCATTCTGTCTATACTCTATACAATACCAAATGACCATTCTGTCTATATAATACCAATGGACCATTCTGTCTATACTCTATACAATACTAATGGACCATTCTGTCTATACTCTATACAATACCAATGGACCATTCTGTCTATACTCTATACAATACCAATGGACCATTCTGTCTATACTCTATACAATACTAATGGACCATTCTGTCTATACTCTATACAATACTAATGGACCATTCTGTCTATACTCTATACAATACTAATCGACCATTCTGTCTATACTTTATACAATACTAATCGACCATTCTGTCTATACTCTATACAATACCAATGGACCATTCTGTCTATACTCTATACAATACTAATGGACCATTCTTATCACGTCTGTCTCTCTATACCTCTCTCAGGGAGAAGTGGTAGGGAGGGTGTGTCTTAAGGAAAGGGGGCGGGATGTCCTTGTGCTACAGAGAGTGCCATCATCAGTGACATCATCACCTAATCCCGCCTCATCGCCATCAGGGGGAGGAGCAAGAGAAGAAGATGGAGAGAAGAGGTCAGTATCCTACTTCTCTTTCGCTCTGTCAATCTCAAACTTTTTCTGTGCCTCTCAACCTGTCTTGGTCACTCTCAACTTGTCTCTGTCACTCTCAACCTGTCTCTGTCACTCTCAACCTGTCAACCTGTCTCCGTCACTCTCAACCTGTCTCTGTCACTCTCAACCTGTCTCTGTCACTCTCAACCTGCCTCTGTCGCTCTCAAACTGAGACAGAGGCAGAGAGACAGGGAGAGAGAGCGAGAGAGAGAGAGAGAGAGAGAGAGAGAGAGAGAGAGAGAGAGAGAAAAACAGGGAGAGAGACAGAAACGTGGTGAGAGAGACAGACAGGGAGAGAGCGAGAGTGTGAGACAAAGAGCGAGAGACAGAGCGTGTGAGTGAGAGACAGGGAGAGAGAGAGACAGAGACGGAGAGAGCAACAGAGAGAGAGAGAGAGAGACAGAGACAGGGAGAGAGCGGGCGAGAGAGACAGAGACAGAGAAAGAGATAATAGTTTTCTTGTCTTCAAGGGAGAAAGCAAGACTGTTTGCTGCCTAGAGGGTGTGTTTGTGCTTTATAAAGGGAGTGTGTGTGTGTATGTATATGTGTGTGCGTGTGTGTGGGGGGGGGGGGCTGTGGGAGTGCCTCTGGTGTTAGGCAGGGAGAGGGAGGCCTCAGTACATCTCCTTTTGGCAGTCAGGGGTAGCAGGACAGAGCACCCTGGCCGGGCACGTTGCGCTAGGGAGAGGGGGTCGTCTGGAGGAATTGTAATGGATCAGAGAACAGTCACACTAGTGGAAGCAGAAGATGAAGAAGCTGGTGATGATGATGACCATAGTAGTATGAGTAGTAGTAGTAGTAGTAGTAGTAGTACTGCCGCGACCTTCAACGTCCCTTACCTGCGTTACATTGATGATGAGGATGATGAGGATGAAGATGACTGGAGTAGTCTACCTTACATTGATGAGGAAGGGGGGGGTGAGGAGGAAGAAGAGGACAGGGAAGAAGGCGAGAGGAAAGGTAGCAGCTCTGAGGAATACTGCTCCTGCTGTTCCTCCTGTGTTTCTGGCAGGTGTGTGTGTGTGTGTGTGTGTGTGTGTGTGTGTGTGTGTGTGTGTGTGTGTGTGTGTGTGTGTGTGTGTGTGTGTGTGTGTGTGTGTGTGTGTGTGTGTGTGTGTGTGTAACTCTTCTCTGTGGGGGTCTGTGTGTAGGTATGTGGTGGTGTCTGGAACACCACTGAAGATTCTAGAACACCTGCTGAGTGACCTACGACTGGACGACCAGAGAGGAACGCCGGAGAGCAAAGAGTCTGGTTAGCACACACACACACACCCTGAAGGACTTCATTAGTGTGTTTGTAGGGTATCCACCCACTCTGTCCAGGTTCAAAACGTGCTTTCACTTCCTTATGTTATATAATACATTTTACCAAAACAGATATGATTATTCATGTTCTGAATCGTTCAGGGTTTTCTCTACCACATCATTAACGTTATATCCAAAAAGTCTGATTTCAGAAACAAATAAATCTGATAATAAGGACTGAGCTGTGTTGAGTTGTTGGTTTCTCCTAAGAACTTTTAAGGATTTTACATTTTGTGGCCGTGGTCTTCAAAGTTGTTTCCGCGGGTCACAACAAGCTAAATTGCAATGACACCAAGCTGAATTAAATGTAGAAGGCTTTGAAATAAAAAGCTTGGTATACATTCAGTGCTCCATTGACATTTCACAGAGATACGTTTGTTTTTGTGGTAAATCTACTGAAGAGAACAGGAATTCATATGAAAAGTTTACACTAAAATATGAAAAGTTTACACTAAAATATGAAAAGTGTACACAAAAATATGAAAAGTTTACACTAAAATATGAAAAGTTTACACTAAAATATGAAAAGTGTACACAAAAATATGAAAAGTTTACACTAAAACATGAAAAGTGTACACTAAAATATGAAAAGTTTACACTAAAACATCAAAAGTGTACACTAAAATATGAAAAGTGTACACTAAAACATGAAAAGTGTACACTAAAATATGAAAAGTTTACACTAAAATATGAAAAGTATACACTAAAATATGAAAAGTTTACACTAAAACATGAAAAGTGTACACTAAAATATGAAAAGTTTACACTAAAACATGAAAAGTGTACACTAAAATATGAAAAGTGTACACTAAAACATGAAAAGTGTACACTAAAATATGAAAAGTTTACACTAAAACATGAAAAGTTTAACACTAAAATATGAAAAGTTTACACTAAAATATGAAAAGTGTACACTAAAATATGAAAGGTTTACACTAAAACATGAAAAGTGTACACTAAAATATGAAAAGTGTACACTAAAATATGAAAAGTGTACACTAAAATATGAAAGGTTTACACTAAAATATGAAAAGTTTACACTAAAACATGAAAAGTGTACACTAAAATATGAAAAGTGTCCACTAAAATATGAAAAGTTTACACTAAAACATGAAAAGTATACACTAAAATATGAAAAGTGTACACTAAAATATGAAAAGTGTACACTAAAATATGAAAAGTGTACACTAAAATATGAAAAGTGTACACTAAAACATGAAAAGTATACACTAAAACATGAAAAGTTTACACAAAAATATGAAAGGTTTACACTCAAATATGAAAAGTTTACACTAAAACATGAAAAACATACACTAAAATGTGAAAAGTGTACACTAAAACATGAAAAGTATACACTAAAACATGAAAAGTGTACACTAAAATATGAAAGGTTTACACTAAAATATGAAAGGTTTACACTCAAATATGAAAAGTATACACTAAAACATGAAAAGTGTACACTAAAACATGAAAAGTGTAAACTAAAACATGAAAATTCTACATTTCATGTCTCAAATCAGTATCCATCTGACCTCTGTATTGTTTTATGTCCTGTGGATTCGAGGGGAAAGATGAGATCAATGGGATCCTGTCAGGTGGCCAGTAGCCTTTATTCTTGCTCAGAATCTGATGTGATGACATTTTCCAGATTTTTCTCTGGCCTCTAGTGATTTAGTCACCCTGATTCTGGCCATCCTACAAGGGTAAAAACTACAATAACTTTTGATTTGATTACGATAGAGACATGAGGTTTGAACCATTGGTTTTCATAGAGGATTATCTACGTGTGCACCAGTCCCTCGCCTGCTCTCAAAATATGGCCATTCTCTCTTTCATTCTCTCTTTCATTCTCTCTCTCTCATTCTCTCTCTCATTCTCTCTCTCATTCTCTCTCTCATTCTCTCTCTCATTCTCTCTCATTCTCTCTTTCATTCTCTCTCATTTTCTCTCTTTCATTCTCTCTTTCATTCTCTCTCATTCTCTCTCTCATTCTCTCTCTTTCATTCTCTCTTTCATTCTCTCATTCTCTCTCTCTCATTCTCTCTTTCATTCTCTCTCTCATTCTCTCTCTCATTCTCTCTCTCATTCTCTCTCTCATTCTCTCTTTCATTCTCTCTCTCATTCTCTCTCTCTCATTCTCTCTTTCATTCTCTCTCTCATTCTCTCTCTCTCATTCTCTCTTTTTCATTCTCTCTTTCATTCTGTCTCTCATTCTCTCTCTTTCATTCTCTTTCTTTCTCTCTCTTTCATTCTCTCTCTTTCATTCTCTTTCTTTCTCTCTCTTTCATTCTCTCATTCTCGCTCTCTTTCATTCTCTCTCTTCTCTCATTCTCTCTTTCTCGCTCTCTTTCATTCTCTCTTTCATTCTCTCTTTCTTTCTCTCTCTCTCATTCTCTCTTTCATTCTCTCTCTCATTCTCTCTCTCATTCTCTCTCTCATTCTCTCTCTCATTCTCTCTCATTCTCTCTTTTATTCTCTCTTTCATTCTCTCTCTTTCATTTTCTTTCTTTCTCTCTCTTTCATTCTCTCTTTCTTTCTCTCTTTCATTCTCTCTCTTAGGAATGTATTGTAGCTATAATCCCTGGTGATTCGTTTTCTTCATTGTGACTGTGTAACAGGAGCAAGGAGTGGGTGGTTGCGTGTGTGTGTGTGTGTGTGTGTGTGTGTGTGTGTGTGTGTGTGTGTGTGTGTGTGTGTGTGTGTGTGTGTGTGTGTGTGTGTGTGTGTGTGTGTGTGTGTGTGTGGACTGAGGTGCGTTGTCAGTCTGTGGGGGTCCAGACATGTTACAGTCTGAATAACGTCACCTGTTGACAGATGACCATCTTGGGTAGAAGAGTCTTTGGCCCCGAAAACAGAGCTGAAAGGAGGAGATGGAATGAGTAGAGGAGGAGATGAAGGAGAGAGAGAGCGAGAGAGAGTGTGTGTGTGTGTGTGTGTGTGTGTGTGTGTGTGTGTGTGTGTGTGTGTGTGTGTGTGTGCGTGCGTGCGTGCGTGCGTGCGTGTGTGTGTGCCTGCCTGCCTGCCTGCCTGCCTGCGTGTGCGTGTGTGTGTTAAGCATCAATAAGCTGAAACAAGCCTAAAGAGCAATTAACCAACAGCACTTCAACACCAGGCTGGGGGTGGTGTGTGTGCTTGTGTGTGTCCTCTCTGTGTGTGTGTGTGTGTGTCTGCTCTCTCTCTCTCTCTCTCTCTCTCTCTCTCTCTCTCTCTCTCTCTCTCTCTCTCTCTCTCTCTCTCTCTCTCTCTCTCTCTCTGTCCCTCTCTGTTTCACTCTCTCTCTCTTCTTCTCTCCCTCCTCCCCTTCCTCTCTCTCCTGTTTCACTCTCTCTCTTGATTTGATTTGACACACACACAAAGACACACTGGAGATGCAAACACACTCATTTACTGACAGGTTTTACTCTCCCTCCCCCTTTCTCTCTCTCTCTCTCTCTCTCTCTCTCTCTCTCTCTCTCTCTCTCTCTCTCTCTCTCTCTCTCTCTCTCTCTCTCTCTCTCTCTCTCTCCCTGTTTCTCTCTCTCTCTCTCTCTCTCTCTCTCTCTGCCTTCGTGTTTGTGTGTTGTGAGTGTGTGTGTGTGCGTGCGTGTGTCTGCGTGTTTGTGTGTGTGTCTGCGTGTTTGTGTGTTGTGAGTGTGTGTGCGTACGTGTGCCTGCGTGTTTGTGTGTTGTGAGTGTGTGTGCGTGAGTGCGTGTGCCTGCGTGTTTGTGTGTTGTGAGTGTGTGTTTGTGCATGTGTGTGCCTACGTATGTGTATTTGTGTGTTGTGTAAGTGAGTGTGTGGAGGAGTTGTTAACATGGAGAAAATGAGAACAGTGTTGGAAGAAGGGTGGAAAATAGGGAGAGTGGGGTGGGACAGAAAGAGGAAGAGGGAGAGAGGAAGGGAAGGAGGCAGAGAGGGAGAGAGGGAGAGAGAGGAAGGGAAGGAGGGAGAGAGGAAGGGAAGGAGAGAGAGAGAGAAGGAGGGAGAGAGAGGAAGGGAAGGAGAGAGAGTGATGAAGGGAAGGAGGGAGAGAGGAAGGGAAGGAGGCAGAGAGGGAGAGAGGGAGAGTAAGGGAAGGAGGGAGAGAGGAAGGGAAGGAGGGAGAGAAGAAGGGAAGGAGAGAGAAAGCAAGCTAAATATACTAATCATTTAAAGTGGTGTTCTATATAAATAAAACGCTTGTTTTCCTTTCTAAGTAAAGATAGCTGGTTAGTTCATTATTTATAGGAACCTAGTGTCAGATAGGAACCTTTCTTCTCCTCCATAATTCATCTCTATCCTCTGCCTTGTGGAACCAGTAGTTTTTGCGCTTTGCCTGCACAGATTCACTAATCTGGATAACACAATAAGAGGTTATTTGGATGCCAGGGCTGGACAGGGAATATCCACCATTACTTTCACCATTCCAGCGAGAAGAGCAGAGGGATATAGATGGTGGCCTGGGCTGGACAGGGAATCAGAGCTCATATAGCGTGTTGCCGTGGGTTCAGAGCTCATATAGCGTGTTGCCGTGGGTACGAGTCTGGCCCATGCCCTTTTGACACAAACCCTCATCCAACTTTTCTGTCACTCTCTCTCTCACTGTCTAAGGTGTATGAAGGTTGTCATGTCTGTGACCTGTGATGCGTTTCCTGTTTCAGAGATGCTGCTGGATGACTTCCTGTTGACGTACCTGGTGTTCATGACGACCAACGACCTCTGTCAGGCCCTGCTCGGACAATATCCTTTACACACTGGTTACACTCTCTCTCTGTGTGTCTCTGTGTGTATGTATTTATGTCTGTGTCTCTGTGTAGTGTGAATGTGTGTAGTGTGAATGTGTGTAGTGTGAATGTGTGTAGTGTGTCTCTGTGTAGTGTGAATGTGTATAGTGTGAATGTGTATAGTGTGTCTCTGTGTAGTGTGAATGTGTATAGTGTGAATGTGTATAGTGTGTCTCTGTGTAGTGTGAATGTGTATAGTGTGTCTCTGTGTAGTGTGAATGTGTGTAGTGTGAATGTGTATAGTGTGAATGTGTATAGTGTGAATGTGTGTAGTGTGAATGTGTATGTGTGTCTCTGTGTAGTGTGAATGTGTGTGTGTGTCTCTGTGTAGTGTGAATGTGTGTGTGTGTCTCTGTGTAGTGTGAATGTGTGTGTGTGTCTCTGTGTAGTGTGAATGTGTGTGTGTGTCTATGTGTAGTGTGAATGTGTGTGTGTGTCTCTGTGTAGTGTGAATGTGTGTGTGTGTCTATGTGTAGTGTGAATGTGTGTGTGTGTCTCTGTGTAGTGTGAATGTGTGTGTGTGTGTCTCTGTGTAGTGTGAATGTGTGTGTGTGTCTATGTGTAGTGTGAATGTGTGTGTGTGTCTCTGTGTAGTGTGAATGTGTGTGTGTGTCTCTGTGTAGTGTGAATGTGTGTGTGTGTCTATGTGTAGTGTGAATGTGTGTGTGTGTCTCTGTGTAGTGTGAATGTGTGTGTGTGTGTCTCTGTGTAGTGTGAATGTGTGTGTGTGTCTATGTGTAGTGTGAATGTGTGTGTGTGTCTCTGTGTAGTGTGAATGTGTGTGTGTGTCTCTGTGTAGTGTGAATGTGTGTGTGTGTCTCTGTGTAGTGTGAATGTGTGTGTGTGTCTCTGTGTAGTGTGAATGTGTGTGTGTGTCTATGTGTAGTGTGAATGTGTGTGTGTGTCTCTGTGTAGTGTGAATGTGTGTGTGTGTGTCTCTGTGTAGTGTGAATGTGTGTGTGTGTCTATGTGTAGTGTGAATGTGTGTGTGTGTCTCTGTGTAGTGTGAATGTGTGTGTGTGTGTCTCTGTGTAGTGTGAATGTGTATGTGTGTCTCTGTGTAGTGTGAATGTGTATGTGTGTCTCTGTGTAGTGTGAATGTGTATGTGTGTCTCTGTGTAGTGTGAATGTGTGTGTGTGTCTCTGTGTAGTGTGAATGTGTGTGTGTGTGTCTCTGTGTAGTGTGAATGTGTGTGTGTGTCTCTGTGTAGTGTGAATGTGTGTGTGTGTCTATGTGTAGTGTGAATGTGTGTGTGTGTCTCTGTGTAGTGTGAATGTGTGTGTGTGTGTCTCTGTGTAGTGTGAATGTGTGTGTGTGTCTCTGTGTAGTGTGAATGTGTGTGTGTGTGTCTCTGTGTAGTGTGAATGTGTGTGTGTCTCTGTGTAGTGTGAATGTGTGTGTGTGTCTCTGTGTAGTGTGAATGTGTGTGTGTGTCTCTGTGTAGTGTGAATGTGTGTGTGTGTCTCTGTGTAGTGTGAATGTGTGTGTGTGTGTCTCTGTGTAGTGTGAATGTGTATGTGTGTCTCTGTGTAGTGTGAATGTGTATGTGTGTCTCTGTGTAGTGTGAATGTGTATGTGTGTCTCTGTGTAGTGTGAATGTGTGTGTGTGTCTCTGTGTAGTGTGAATGTGTGTGTGTGTCTCTGTGTAGTGTGAATGTGTGTGTGTGTCTCTGTGTAGTGTGAATGTGTGTGTGTGTCTCTGTGTAGTGTGAATGTGTGTGTGTGTCTCTGTGTAGTGTGAATGTGTGTGTGTGTCTCTGTGTAGTGTGAATGTGTGTGTGTGTCTCTGTGTAGTGTGAATGTGTGTGTGTGTCTATGTGTAGTGTGAATGTGTGTGTGTGTCTCTGTGTAGTGTGAATGTGTGTGTGTGTTTCTCTGTGTAGTGTGAATGTGTGTGTGTGTCTATGTGTAGTGTGAATGTGTGTGTGTGTCTCTGTGTAGTGTGAATGTGTGTGTGTGTGTCTGTGTAGTGTGAATGTGTGTGTGTGTCTATGTGTAGTGTGAATGTGTGTGTGTGTCTCTGTGTAGTGTGAATGTGTGTAGTGTGAATGTGTGTGTGTGTCTCTGTGTAGTGTGAATGTGTGTGTGTGTCTCTGTGTAGTGTGAATGTGTGTGTGTGTGTGTTGTCCTTAACGTGTCCCACCTACAGCAGTAAGCGTGTGCGTCAGGAGGAAGGGAAGGAGGCCCTCTATAGGAAGAGGAAGGTATTACACCTGGTCTCTCACTGGACACGCCTATATAAGGACTTCCTACGAGAGGACGAACACATCAAGACATTCATGAAGGTTGGACACTGGTTATTACATACATGGGAAATAGCATCACTGCAAATTCTTACACACACACTGATCACTTGGCCTGCTGTAACCTGCTGCTCTGTGCTGTGTTACCATGGTAACCGGAGCGTGAGTGTTGTCATGGGGATAATCTAGTGTAACCCAGGTGATAGTTGCCTAGTAACAAGCAGCAATGGGGATGTATGCTGCATGTCAGTGATAAGTGTGTGTGTGTGTGTCTACGCGCGTATGTTCGTGTGTGTGTGTCTGCGCGCGTGTGTGTGTGTCTGTGTGTCTGCGCGCGCGCGAGTGTGTGTGTCTGTGTCTGCGTGCGCGCGCGTGTGTGTGTGTGTCTGCGCGCGTGTGTGTGTGTCTGTGTGTCTGTGCGCGTGTGTGTGTGTCTGTGTGTCTGCGCGCGCGCGCGCGTGTGTGTGTCTGTGTCTGCGCGCGCGTGTGTGTGTGTGTGTCTGCGCGCTTGTGAATTTGCAGCTATGTTTGTCCCCCAGCACGTCAGCAGATATATTTAGGTTTAAGTACCGTAAATGTATCTCTATAACTGTCTGTTAGAGGTGTATATTAATGTGTGTGTGTGTCTGTGTGTGTGTGCGTGCGTGCGTGTCAGACTCTCTCTAGGTGTGTGTTAGAGGATCTCTATGAGTTTCCATCTCTGGAGAAAGACTTGAAGGAGTTCCAGAAGCTTCTACGACGCAGACAGTGAGTGTGTGTGTGTGTGTGTGTGTGTGTGTGTGTGTGTGTGTGTGTGTGTGTGTGTGTGTGTGTGTGTGTGTGTGTGTGTGTGTGTGTGTGTGTGTGTGTGTGTGTGTGTGTGTGTACAGTACCAGTTTGGGCACACATTTCAGGATTTTTCTTTATTCTTACTATCTTCTACATTGTAGAATAATAGTGAAGACATCAAAACTATGAAATAACACATATGGAATCATGTAGTAACCTACATTAAAAAGTGTTAAAGAAGTGAAAATATATCTTAGATTTGAGATTCTTCAAAGTAGCCCCCCTTTGCCTTGATCACAGCTTTGCACACTCTTGGCATTCTCTCAACCAGCTTCATGAGGAATGATTTTCCAACAGTCTTGAAGGAGTTCCCACATATGCTGAGCAGTTTTCCTTCACTTTGTGGTCCAACTCATCCAAAACCAGGTCGGGTGATTGTGGAGGCCAGGTCATCTGATGCAGCACTCCATCACTCTCCTTCTAGGTCAAATAGTCCTTACACAGCCTGGAGGTGTGTTGGGTCATTGTCATTGTCAATTTCTGAGGCTGGTAACTCTAATGAACTTATCCTCTGCAGCAGAGGTAACTCTGGGTCTTCCTTTCCTGTGGCGGTCCTCATGAGAGCCAGTTTCATCAGAGCGCTTGATGGTTTTTACGACAAGTTGCACTTGAAGAACCTTTAAAATTTATTGAAATGTTCCGGATTGACTGACCTTCATGTCTTAAAGTAATGGTGGACTGTCATTTGTCTTTGCTTATTTGAGCTGTTCTTGCCATAATATGGACTTGGTCTTTTACCAAATAGGGCTCTTCTGTATACAACACAACTGATTGGCTGAAACGCATTAAGAAGAAAATAAATTCCACAAATTAACTTTTAACAAGGCACACCTGTTAATTGAAATGCATTCCAGGTGACTACCTCAAGAAGCTGGTTGAGAGAATGCCAAGAGTGTGCAAAGCTGTGATCAAGGCAAAGGGTGGCTACTTTGAAGAATATAAATTATAAAATCTATTTGGATTTTTTAAACACTTTTTTTTGGTTACTACATGATTCCATATGTGTTATTTCATAGTTTTGATGTCTTCATTATTATTCTACAATGTAGAAAATAGTTGTAAAAAATGTGAAAAGCCCTTGAATGAGTAGGTGTTTCCAAACGTTTGACTGGCGCTGTATGTATGTACAGTATGTGAATATGTATGTGTTGTCTGTGTGCAGCACAAGGACCTCATTGTTTATATGAGACATGAGCACAGCCTAGGGCAGTGTGTGTGTGTGTGTGTGTGTGTGTGTGTGTGTGTGTGTGTGTGTGTGTGTGTGTGTGTGTGTGTGTGTGTGTGTGTGTGTGTGTGTGTGTGTGTGTGTGTGTGTGTGTGTGTGTGTGTGTGTGTGTGTGTGTAGCGGGATAGAGGAAATGGAAGCTTCAATCCAAATATGGAGTTAAATGTTTATTAGTTGCTCTGTTTGTTTGTGTTTCAGCACTGTGGATGAATGTCCTCCACAGCAAAAGGTGAGAGGGAGGGAAGAGGGGCGAGGGTAGACAGAGAATATGGGGAGAGAGGGAGGGGCGAGGGTAGACAGAGAATATGGGGAGAGAGGGAGGGGCGAGGGTAGACAGAGAATATGGGGAGAGAGGGAGGGGCGAGGGTAGACAGAGAATATGGGGAGAGAGGGAGGGGCGAGGGTAGACAGAGAATATGGGGAGAGAGGGAGGGGCGAGGGTAGACAGAGAATATGGGGAGAGAGGGAGGGAAGATGGTAGACAGAGAAGATGAGGAGAGAGGGAGGGGCGAGGGTAGACAGAGAATATGGGGAGAGAGGGAGGGAAGAGGGGCGTGGGTAGACAGAGAAGATGGGGAGAGAGGGAGGGAAGAGGGGCGAGGGTAGAAAGAGAATATGGGGAGAGAGGGAGGAAAGAGGGGCAAGGGTAGACAGAGAAGATGGATGAGAGAGGGAGGGAAGACGGGCGAGGGTAGAAAGAGAATATGGGGAGAGAGGGAGGGAAGAGGGGCGAGGGTAGAAAGAGAAGATGGGGAGAGAGGGAGGGAAGAGGGGTGAGGGTAGACAGAGAAGATGGGGAGAGAGGGAGGGAAGAGGGGCGAGGGTAGACAGAGAAGATGGGGAGAGAGGGAGGGAAGAGGGGCGAGGGTAGAAAGAGAAGATGGGGAGAGAGGGAGGGAAGAGGGGCGAGGGAAGACAGAGAAGATGGGGAGAGAGGGAGGGAAGAGGGGCGAGGGTAGAAAGAGAAGATGGGGAGAAAGGGAGGGAAGAGGGGCAAGGGTGGAAAGTATCTGTTACTGCTAAGTTAATAATCTAATGGTTTATATCCAACTGTCCCCTTCTCTCACTTTCGCCATCTCACTTTCTCCCTCTCTCTCTCTCCTCTGCCATCCCCTCTCTCC
>NC_068439.1:12464388-12486888 GCF_023373465.1 Oncorhynchus keta | reverse complement strand
GCCCTTGTTTATACCTTCTTAACAGCACTATCAACAAGGCAGGTCCTACAGGTCCTAGTTTCTACCTTCTTAACAACACTATCAACAAGGCAGGTCCTACAGGCCCTAGTTTCTACCTTCTTAACAGCACTATCAACAAGGCAGGTCCTACAGGCCCTAGTTTCTACCTTCTTAACAGCACTATCAACAAGGCAGGTCCTACAGGTCCTAGTTTATACCTTCTTAACAGCACTATCAACAAGGCAGGTCCTACAGGTCCTAGTTTCTACCTTCTTAACAACACTATCAACAAGGCAAGTCCTACAGGCCCTAGTTTCTACCTTCTTAACAGCACTATCAACAAGGCAGGTCCTACAGGTCCTAGTTTCTACCTTCTTAACAGCACTATCAACAAGGCAGGTCCTACAGGCCCTAGTTTCTACCTTCTTAACAGCACTATCAACAAGGCAGGTCCTACAGGTCCTAGTTTCTACCTTCTTAACAACACTATCAACAAGGCAGGTCCTACAGGCCCTAGTTTCTACCTTCTTAACAACACTATCAACAAGGCAGGTCCTACAGGCCCTAGTTTCTACCTTCTTAACAACACTATCAACAAGGCAGGTCCTACAGGCCCTAGTTTCTACCTTCTTAACAGCACTATCAACAAGGCAGGTGAGTCTTTCTGGGTAAGTCTTTCTGGGTAAGTCTCTAAGAGTGATTACAGCTGTGAGTCTTTCTGGGTATTATATATTTATGTATTTCACTTTCAATAAATTAGCAATCATTTATAAAAACATGTTTTAATTTTGTCATTACGGGGTATTGTGTGTATAGTGCAGTCAGTAACTATTCAGGCGCCACATTTTGTTAAGTAACAGTCCTATTCTAAAATTGATTACATTTATTTTTTCCCTCATAAATCTACATACAATAACCCATAGGGCCAAAGCGAAAACAGGTTTTTAGACATTTTTGGAGACTTGAAATTGAGCTCAGGTACATCTACATCTAGTTTCTACACCTTGATTGGAGTCCACCTGTGGTAAATTCAATTGATTGGACATGATTTGGAAAGTCACACACCTGTCTATATAAGGTCCCACAGTTGACAGTGCATGTCAGAGCAAAAACCAAACCATGATGCCGAAGGAATTGTCCGTAGAGCTCCGAGACAGGATTGTGTCGAGACACAGATCTGGGGAAGGGTACCCAAAAATGTCTGCAGCATTGAAGGTCCCCAAGAACACAGTGGCCTCCATCATTCTTAAATGGAAGACGTTTTGTACCACCGGGACTCTTCCTAGAGCTGGCCGCCCGGCCAAACTGACCAATCGGGGAGAAGGGTCTTGTTCTCTTGGAACTCCAGAGTTCCTCTGTAGAGAAAGGTTCAGCTTAAAACAGGACAACAACCCTAAGCACTCAGCCAAGACAATGCAGGAGTGGCTTCGGGATAAGTCTCTCAATGTCCTTGAGTGGCCCACTCAGAGCCTGGACTTCAACCCGATCTAACATCTCTGTAGAGACTTGAAAAATGGCTGTGCAGCAACGCTCCCCATCCAACCTGACAGAGCTTGAGAGGATCTACAGAGTAGAATGGGAGAAACTCCCCAAATACAGGTGTGCCAAGCTTGTAGCGTCATACCCACAAAAAAAAAATCTATTTAATCCATTTTGATTTCAGACTGTAAGACAACAAAATGTGGAATAAGAGTAGAGGTGTGAATACTTTCTGAAGGTTCTGTGTAATTCCTCTTTTGTGTTGTTCAGCTGTAAGGCCCAGAGGAACCTGAACTCAGCATTTGCCATCATCATGGGACTAAACACTGCAGCTGTCAGTAGACTCAATATAACCTGGGAGGTAAGGGAGACAGACAGAAACAGTGTGTGGGTGTGGCTGTGGCTGTGGCTGTGGGTGTGGCTGTGGGTGTGTGGCTGTGGGTGTGTGGCTGTGGGTGTGGGTGTGTAACTCTGTTCCCTCTGTTTACGTTCAGAAGGTTCCGGGGAAATTCAAGAAGATTTTCTCAGAACTGGAGTTGATCACAGTAAGACTCATTCTCATTGGTTTATTAAAGTAATATTCTTCTTGACAAAGCTGGTGTAAAATAGTTAGGAAGACTTAACAAATGAATTCACAAATGTCAAGGCTATTGGCGTAACAGTCTTTCAGTTCAAATCCACATTACCCTAAGCCTAACCTCTGACCTGAAATCCCTTACCTTACACTGACTCCTAAGCCAAACCTCTGACCTGAAATCCCTTACCATACACTGACTCCTAACCCTAAGCCAAACCTCTGACCTGACTCCTAAACCCTAACTTCTCTCTCTCTGTCTCTGTCTCTGTCTGTCTCTATCTCTGTCTCCTCTCTCTCTCTCTCTCTCTCTCTCTCTCTCTCTCTCTCTCTCTCTCTCTCTCTCTCTCTCTCTCTCTCTCTCTCTCTCTCTCTCTCTCTCTCTCTCTCTCTCTCTCTCTGTGTCTCTGTCTCTCTCTGTCTCCTCTCTCTCTGTCTGTCTCTGTCTGTCTCTGTCTCTCTGTCTCCTCTCTTTTTGTCTGTCTCCTCTCCCTCTCCGTCTCTGTCTCTCTCTGTCTCCTCTCTCTCTCTCTCTCTCTCTCTCTCTCTCTCTCTGTCTGTCTCTGTCTGTCTCTGTCTCTCTGTCTCCTCTCTTTTTGTCTGTCTCCTCTCCCTCTCCGTCTCTGTCTCTCTCTGTCTCCTCTCTCTGTCTCTCTCTCTCTCTGTCTCTGTCTCCTCTGTCTGTCTCTGTCTGTCTCTGTCTCTCTGTCTCCTCTCTTTTTGTCTGTCTCCTCTCCCTCTCTGTCTCTGTCTCCTCTCTCTCTCTCTGTCTATGTCTCTTGTCTCTGCCTCTCTCTCTGTCTCTGTCTCCTCTCTCTGTCTCCTCTCCCTCTCTGTCTCTCTCTCTCTCCAGGACCCGTCTCTGAACCATAAAGCCTACAGAGATGCCTTCAAGAAGATGAAGCCTCCTAAGATCCCTTTCATGCCCCTGCTGTTGAAAGACATCACCTTCATCCACGAGGGAAACAAAACCTTTCAGGACAACCTGGTGAACTTCCAGAAACTGGTGAGGCGTGTGTGTGTGTGTGTGCGTGTGCGTGTGTGCGTGCGTGCGTGTGTGTGTGTGTGTGTGTGTGTGTGTGTGTGTGTGTGCGTGCGTGCGTGCGTGCGTGCGCGTGCGTGCGCGCGCGTGCGTCTGTCTGTGTGTTATAACCATTACCCTGGTGACTGACTCTCTTGTATGCCCTGACCCCCTCAGCACATGATCGCCGACATAGTGCGTCTGATTCACCACTGCCAAAGCGACCAACTGGGTACGTTGTGTGCGTGTGTTTGTTTGTTTGTTTGTGTGTTTGTGCGTCTGTGTTAATATATACTGTATATACCTGATCTGTGTGTCTGTCTCCTAGGTAACGAGGTGGTGGGCAGTGACAATCCTGAGGTCAGGGCGAGTGTTCACCACTTACACATCATCGACAATCAACAGACACTCTTTCAACTGTCACACAAACTGGAGCCACGCGCCTGAACACACACACTCCCAGAGGAACTTTTGACCTCCACAGAACCACAGAAAATACACTTCCTGTATCAAAGGTGCCATGCGAGCCACTGTCTCTCAGCCAATCACAGTTCAACATCCTGAAATAGCCAGCCAACCACACTTCAGAAGACTGTTTCAGCCAGCCAACCACAGAGCTGCACACTGAGGCGGCGTTCAGACTGAAAATGAATATCTGGCAAAACCTAAATTCAGATTTTTTTTTTTTTCGGATTTTTCTATGAGGGTCAAACGTTGACGGATGAGAAAGCCTTTGAAGAGGACAGGCAGCCATTCGTTATTGTTCTGTGGTGAATACAGTCGTTAAGCTACTCTCCAGTTACTGAGACTGCATGTTGTTCTGTTTCTGCTCTGAAATGAACCGTCAGTTTCACTGTATTGAGGATCGTCGGTAGGGGAAACGGTCATGTGACTGCAGATATTAATGGATGGTATAAATGTACAGTGTGTATATATGGACAGAGTAGACATACAGTAGATGTGTACTGTGTGTATATATGGACAGAGTAGACATACAGTAGATGTGTACTGTGTGTGTATATATGGACAGAGTAGACATACAGTAGATGTGTACTGTGTGTGTATATATGGACAGAGTAGACATACAGTAGATGTGTACTGTGTGTGTATATGGACAGAGTAGACATACAGTAGATGTGTACTGTGTGTATATATGGACAGAGTAGACATACAGTAGATGTGTACTGTGTGTGTATATATGGACAGAGTAGACATACAGTAGATGTGTACTGTGTGTGTATATATGGACAGAGTAGACATACAGTAGATGTGTACTGTGTGTGTATATGGACAGAGTAGACATACAGTAGATGTGTACTGTGTGTATATATGGACAGAGTAGACATACAGTAGATGTGTACTGTGTGTGTATATATGGACAGAGTAGACATACAGTAGATGTGTACTGTGTGTGTATATGGACAGAGTAGACATACAGTAGATGTGTACTGTGTGTATATATGGACAGAGTAGACATACAGTAGATGTGTACTGTGTGTGTGTTCAGGCCACATGGTGAGCCTCTGGATGTTGCCAAATGCCCAGATGGGAAAGAGATGCCATATTCGGTTATACAGACGCACGGCTTTTCACATGTCTCCATAGTAACAACAACAGCCTGGTCCTGCCATACCATAAAAGGTCATAACATTACACATTGTTATTAGATGTTATAACATGGTATTATAGAGAGTTATTATATTGTTGTTACACTTTTACTGACTGAAGAGATTGTTCTGTTATTTCAATGCCTGTTACACACAGATTTCACTAAGCAACGTGGCCTGGGTTCAATCCCAGCCAATGCATTTTACACTGATCTAGAACATTACCCCGTTAAGGCTTGGCGTAGTCACACTGACTGATCTAGAACATTATTCTGTTAAGGCTTGGCGTAGTCACACTGACTGATCTAGAACATTACTCTGTTAAGGCTTGGCATCATCACACTGACTGATCTAGAACATTACTCTGTTAAGGCTTGGCGTAGTCACACTGACTGATCTAGAACATTACTCTGTTAAGGCTTGGCGTAGTCACACTGACTGATCTAGAACATTACTCTGTTAAGGCTTGGCGTAGTCACACTGACTGATCTAGAACATTACTCTGTTAAGGCTTGGCGTAGTCACACTGACTGATCTAGAACATTACTCTGTTAAGGCTTGGCATAGTCACACTAGTACATGCACATGTATCTACAGTATTCAGGTGTTTAGGAGCAGGGCAGCACTGCTATAAGACTATTTATTGTGATAGTGACTGTATTTATGTTTCTCTAAAGGAGACAGACTGTGACGGTCCTGTGTGCCAGATGAGACGGCAGCTGTATAAAGACAATAATAAAAGTGTAAAGCTATACAGGGTAACGGTGAGATGTGTAAAGATAGTGAACTGTGTATACAAAGGTTTTAAGTTGGAGCTGAAATGCTGGAATGTTTCAAACAGGAGACAAGGAAATGATTGTTACTGTCCTGTGTGATGTCAAAATGGGGGGAGGGGCAACAGAGGGAAAAAAAGAACCAATGAAAAAGCGAGTTTTGTTGTTGTTTTCTTGCCGTGGTCATGACGATGTAAAGTTCTGTTTTAAAGAATGTTGTTGTGTTTGCATGACGTGAAGACCCCATGAGATCACAATGCAAGACCACAGATCCTATTCTATAATGCCCTACGTTTGACCAGAACCCATGTGGCCCTGGTCAGAGTAGTGTACTATATTATAGGGAATTAGGGAGCTCTGGTTAAAAGTAGTGTACGATATAAGCCAGGGAATAGTGTGCCATTTCAGATTTGCTATAAGGCTTTATTCTTCTGTAATATTGTTGACTTGTTAATATGGATAATGTTATTACTATAATGTAGGGTTTCCCAACCCTTTCCTCAGGTACTGACAGATATTTCACATTTTAGTTTTAACCCTAAACTGCCAGCCAGGTTCAGTTCGTCAACTAATCATCCACCCTTTAACTAATTGAATCAGGTATGTCAGTTCAGGGTTAAATATGAAACGTTTAGGGGAGGCCAGAGAAAATAGTTGGGAAACACTGCTATAATGTTATTATTATTATTTTATTATGATGTTTGAGATGTTATTATGTATCAGTTTAAAAGTAGACTCCCCAATATGACATCATAAAGGAGCGGGTCAACTGCTTATAAGCAACATCATCATCAACAGAATTCAATGCTGCCACTATTGGCTCTGCAACTATTGTCTCCAAATTGTGCCCTCCCTTGAGGAGATTTGAATGCTGTTGTTGTTATTGTTTCTGTTTCCCCGCTGTATATGATGCCATATTGCTGAGTGTACCTTTAGGGAAAAGAGAAACACAGAGCAATATGCCCCTAACTGCTGAAGCCACTCGTCTTTTCTAAAGAGCGTTTTACTACATAAAAGTTTTACTTGAGATGATGAATAAATTATAGGTTTTATGTCATATTAAACATTGTGTCGCTGGTCACAAGCTCTGTGAATATATGAGAGAGGAAGAGTAGAGAAAAAGAGTGGGAGGGAGGGAGGAGTGGGGGAGGAAGATAAGGAGGGAGGAGGAATACGGAGGGAGGAGGTTAAGGAGGGAGGAGGATAAGGAGGGAGGAGTGGGGGGAGGAAGATAAGAAGGGAGGAGGAATAAGGAGGGAGGAGGTTAAGGAGGGAGGAGGATAAGGAGGGAGGAAGATAAGGAGGGAGGAGGTTAAGGAGGGAGGAGTGGGGGAGGAGGATAAGGAGGGAGGAGTGGGGAGAAGGATAAGGAGGGAGGAGTAGTGGAGAGAGAATGTAGTTTCTGCACTATGGAATACTTTTTTCTAAATAAGATTATGTTCCTAGTCACTTTTAAAAAGAAACCCAAAAGGCAATAATACCAAACATCATCAGGAGATAATACATATTTGTTGTAGCATGACAGAGATTTGTTTAATGTAGTCTTAATGTACTCTGATCCAAAAGCAATTAGGCCCAGATGCAATTTTGCTACAATCATGTACTGTCTTTGATATTACTTATTGCAGACAGACAGCACGTGCAGTACAGCTGTTACGTTATTTGTTACAAGAACAGAACGTTAAAAAAAAAGGTTAGACAGTGTGGTCACAGATGGAGCAATGACAATGGGTTAGTTATTAAAAATCTGTGGTGTGGTTCTGTTAGGCCCACATGGTATTTTTGCCGCGAAACTGTGGAGAGGGCGGGATTCGGACTGTTCCATTCTGTATACGGGGGGAGTTATAAAGATACTCAGAGCAGAAACTCATTGTAATCATAATACAACTTAATTCACTCTCACTGTCGTTTTCTAACGACTTATACATACAATTCAAATATTCTGGGCTCACAAAAAAAATATTATTAAGCCTGGAAACATATTTGAACTAAACTCGAAACTCAACTACTCCCCTGCTTTTTGAGACAAGTACCTGAACTCGTGTTGTTTTTTAAAACCATTCATTCATTGATTTTGTTGAGTGAACTGCATGACTTCTGAGAGAAAGAAAAGCCGTCTCTCAAACGAGTTAAAATGCTGTTATCAACAAAGGTAAGTTATGTTTAACAGTTGCAACTTTTATATCGTCCCGTTTAGCTAAAACACTGAGGAAATAGCTATACACATGATACGTCTTGGTGGTATTGTCCAATCCAGGGACCGAAGGCCATTTGCTCCACTTTGGACCAAAACTAAGGAATAGGATAAATTATGTCATTAAATGCCCAGTTGCGAATTTCATAAAATGAAGTATTGATAGCTTGTGTCATAGCTAGATATCAGTGCTACAGTATTTTAATGTGAAAATGGCATTGGCAAAACATTTGGTCCATTGTTTACCTTCTGTTAGTGGGCCACTCTCATTCACACTACGATGCCGCTGCTCTGTAATGGCCTGATCACCTGTCCATCATCAGACTACTAAATTCCATATTATAAGGAGATCAGAGCCAGCACAGTATGGCAGTGCTCTCTGTACGCCAGTGTGAAAAGGCTATTATCTATTACAGTGTAGCTTTATCACCTATGTATAGGGGAAACTATAGGATATTTTATAGGAAGTTCATTTTAAGTGTCTTTGGTTTTAAAGCGTCAATGAGCAGTTCAAATAAAAGCGTACTCTGCCCGTGTTTCGCTAAAAAGCTGAGGGATGGGGCTGAAGAAAGTTAACCTCTCTTAAAATCATAGACAGAGCTCTGATGCGAGGACTTTTAACATTCATGCCAGTGATGGAGTCATGTCCTTAGTGTTCCAGTCCGAGTCTTTTATACGCGAGTCACGAGTTCCTTGGTAAGTTAGTGCTAAAAGCTGCGGTCCAACCAGTTTTTATTTATTACACTGTTGCACATTTGTAAGGCTACATAGATAATACAGCTATCTAACATTTGTAAGGCTACATAGATAATACAGCTATCTAACATTTGTAAGGCTACATAGATAATACAGCTATCTAACATTTGTAAGGCTACATAGATAATACAGCTATCTAACATTTGTAAGGCTACATAGATAATACAGCTATCTAACATTTGTAAGGCTACATAGATAATACAGCTATCTAACATTTGTAAGGCTACATAGATAATACAGCTATCTAACATTTGTAAGGCTACATAGATAATACAGCTATCTAACATTTGTAAGGCTACATAGATAATACAGCTATCTAACATTTGTAAGGCTACATAGATAATACAGCTATCTAACATTTGTAAGGCTACATAGATAATACAGCTATCTAACATTTGCTGTTGTAGCTAGTATGTTGAATTATGCATAAGATGTATTTTTTTGACAAGTCTCAACCGGACATATCGCATTGTATTCGTCACATATTTCTAAACAATAGACTAGCAGTGAAATGCGTACACACGGGCCGTTCCCAACAATGCAGAGAGAAAGAAAATAGAGCGATAATAGAAAAGTAAAACATAATAATAATAATAATAATAGATTGGCTGTATACACTGGGTACTAGTACCAAGTTGATGTGCAGGGGTACGAGGTAATTGACGTAGATATTTACATATAACTATGAATAAAGTGACATAATAAACATTATCAGCAGCGTCTGTGATGAGAGAGAACTTAGTGCAATAAGGGTCAGCAGGTAGTCCAGGTAGGTATTTGGTTAACTATTTAACTATTTATCAGTCTCATGGCTTGGGGGTAGAAGCTGTTCAGGGTCCTGTTGGATCCAGACTTGGTGCATCAGTACTGCTTGCCGTGCGGGAGCACAGAGAACAGTCTGACCTGGGGGGCTGGAGTCTTATACAATTTTTAGGGCGTTCCTCTGACACCGCCTGATATAGAGGTCCTGGATGGCAGGAAGCTCGGCCCCAGTGATGTACTGGGCTGTCCCTTGTAGCGCCTTGCGGTCAGATACCAAGCTGTTGCCATACCAGGAGGTGATGCAGCCAGTCAAGATGCTCTCAATGGTGCAGCTGTAGAACTTTTTGAGGATCTGAGGGCATGTCATGGCAAATAATGTCCCCTGGCCAAAAAGTGTCCCGCTCTGCATCACAATGGGATTCGATAAACTATTAGCGTCCGTTGCTATATCAACGGTGTGATGGCCTAATGATTAGAATTGTGGAGATCATTACAGCCATAATGACGTTCTTTTCATCATTGCTATGCAAACAAGGCCCTTTGCTATGACAATTACGCTGTTCTAAACAAGTTTTGTTTAGCTAATAAAATGAAAACATTACTTCAAACTACTTTTGGGTACCTCGTTAACATTACAACATGAAATCCAATGGCAAAGAAAACATGTAATCTGCTTGTTGCATGAAATCAAATCAAAGTTTTTGTCACGTGCACCGAATACAACAGGTGTAGGTAGACCTTACAGTGAAATGCTACCTTACCTTAAATGCTGCTCTAACCAAGAGTGTGTGTGTGTGTGTGTGTGTGTAGGTAAGTAAAGAAATAAAACAACAGTAGAAAGACGTTTGAAAATAAGAGTATCAAGTCTGTATACAGACACCTGTTAGTCAGGCTTATTGAGGTAGGATGTACATGTAGGTATTGTTAAAGTGACTATGCAAATATGATGAACAGAGAGCAGCAGCAGTGTAAAAAGAGGGGTTGGCGGGACACACTGCAGATAGTCCGGTTAGACAATGTGTAAAGTTACTAACCTTACAAAGTCCACTCCATTCATATGCAAATCATGATTTTATTTTAACCTTCCCTTATCTACATTGAAATAATATCATTTCAGTAGTCTGCTAGTATGATTCATTTTTGTTCTATCTCGCATAGCTCATTAATACACCCTTGTGGTTGAACGATATATATATAGATATAGATATAGATAGATAGATAGAGATAGATCTATTGTAGGTCTTTAGGAAACAACAATGAATAATGTGGAACAATAATGTGGAACAAATAAATACCATAAAAGGATATGTTACAATAATGAACCCCTTGTGAAACGGCTGTGAAAACCAACCTGGCAATATTTAAGATTTTCAGATGTAAACTTTTGTATTTTTTGGCAGGGTTGTGTCATTAATTTATTTTCACAGATTTCTTCTTTTTTTTGTACACTCACATGGCAATCGTAGACTAAAAAAATGGAATTCTGGTGTGTGGAATATTGAGGTGGTTACCGTGTGGGTGGGATGTTCTGCCTGTTCTCAACTGTCCGTAATAGGCTGAGAGGCTGGACTGAGGGCTTGTAGGCCTGTTGTAAGGCAGGTCCTCACCAGACATCACCGGCAACAACGTTGCCTATGGGCACAAACCCACCGTTGCTGGACCAGACAGGACTGGCAAAAAGTGCTCTTCACTGACGAGTCGCGGTTTTGTCTCACTAGGGGTGATGGTCGGATTCGTGTTTATTGTTGAAGGAATGAGCGTTACACCGAGGCCTGTACTCTGGAGCGGGATCGATTTGGAGGTGGAGGGTCCGTCATAGTCTGGGGCGGTGTGTCACAGCATCATCGGACTGAGCTTGTTGTCATTTCAGGAAACCTCAACGCTGTGCGTTACAGGGAAGACATCCTCCTCCCTCATGTGGTACCCTTCCTGCAGGCTCATCCTGACATGACCCTCCAGCATGACAATGCCACCAGCCATACTGCTCGTTCTGTGCGTGATTTCCTGCGAGACAGGAATGTCAGTGTTCTGCCATGGCCAGCGAAGAGCCCGGATCTCAATCACATTGAGCACGTCTGGAACCTGTTGGATTGGAGGGTGAGGGCTAGGGCCATCCCCCTCCCCCCAGAAATGTCCGGGAACTTGCAGGTGCCTTGGTGGAAGAGTGGGGTAACATCTCACAGCAAGAACTGGCAAATCTGGTGCAGTCCATGAGGAGGAGATGCACTGCAGTACTTAATGCAGCTGGTGGCCACACCAGATACTGACTGTTACTTTTGCTTTTATGTCTCAGTTGATGAATCTTGTTATGTTCATACAAATATGTACACATGTTAAGTTTGCTGAAAATAAATGCAGTTGACAGTGAGAGCAGTGTTTTTTTGCTGAGTTTATGATTGACTACAATATATGCTATAATTGTATATACAATTGCATTGTTTCCCTCAGTCAACAGCTGCAGCTCTCATCCGAACTCGGTGCTGTTGTGTGCAAAGAGAACTACCTTCAGGTTGTTCTCCCACCCTTCCTGGTACCAATCAAGGGACTTGCCCATGGCAGTCTTTCTTGAGGGTCTGATTGGTCCATTCATCAAACCTGGAGGGGGGGGGGGCGATATCTATTGACAATGTAAGATATTGAAATATGTCTGATTTACGTACCATACAAAAAGTAATTGTAAAACTAAATAAAAGAAACCATTGGTGACAGAATATAATCTATAACAGCCGTACCTTGTTCCAGCGTTCATGACGTCGGTCACTCAGGATGACCTCGAGAGAACAGATGTCCGTCATCTCCTTGGCGGTGGCCGCCAGTCTCGGTCACTCTGGATGACCTCGAGAGAACAGATGTCCGTCATCTCCTTGGCGGTGGCCGCCAGTCTCGGTCACTCAGGATGACCTCGAGAGAACAGATGTCTGTCATCTCCTTGGCGGTGGCCGCCAGTCTCGGTCACTCAGGATGACCTCGAGAGAACAGATGTCTGTCATCTCCTTGGCGGTGGCCGCCAGTCTCGGTCACTCAGGATGACCTCAAGAGAACAGATGTCCGTCATCGCCTTGGCGGTGGCCGCCAGTCTCGGTCACTCAGGATGACCTCAAGAGAACAGATGTCAGTCATCTCCTTGGCGGTGGCCGCCAGTCTCGGTCACTCAGGATGACCTCAAGAGAACAGATGTCCGTCATCTCCTTGGCGGTGGCCGCCAGTCTCGGTCACTCAGGATGACCTCGAGAGAACAGATGTCCGTCATCTCCTTGGCGGTGGCCGCCAGTCTCGGTCACTCAGGATGACCTCGAGAGAACAGATGTCCGTCATCGCCTTGGCGGTGGCCGCCAGTCTCGGTCACTCAGGATGACCTCGAGAGAACAGATGTCCGTCATCTCCTTGGCGGTGGCCGCCAGTCTCGGTCACTCAGGATGACCTCGAGAGAACAGATGTCCGTCATCTTGGCGGTGGCCGCCAGTCTCGGTCACTCAGGATGACCTCGAGAGAACAGATGTCCGTCATCTCCTTGGCGGTGGCCGCCAGTCTCGGTCACTCAGGATGACCTCGAGAGAACAGATGTCCGTCATCTCCTTGGCGGTGGCCGCCAGTCTCGGTCACTCTGGATGACCTCGAGAGAACAGATGTCCGTCATCTCCTTGGCAGTGGCCGCCAGTCTCGGTCACTCTGGATGACCTCGAGAGAACAGATGTCCGTCATCTCCTTGGCGGTGGCCGCCAGTCTCGGTCACTCTGGATGACCTCGAGAGAACAGATGTCCGTCATCTCCTTGGCGGTGGCCGCCAGTCTCGGTCACTCTGGATGACCTCGAGAGAACAGATGTCCGTCATCTCCTTGGCGGTGGCCGCCAGTCTCGGTCACTCTGGATGACCTCGAGAGAACAGATGTCCGTCATCTCCTTGGCGGTGGCCGCCAGTCTCGGTCACTCTGGATGACCTCGAGAGAACAGATGTCCGTCATCTCCTTGGCGGTGGCCGCCAGTCTCGGTCACTCAGGATGACCTCAAGAGAACAGATGTCCGTCATCTCCTTGGCGGTGGCCGCCAGTCTCGGTCACTCTGGATGACCTCGAGAGAACAGATGTCCGTCATCTCCTTGGCGGTGGCCGCCAGTCTCGGTCACTCTGGATGACCTCGAGAGAACAGATGTCCGTCATCTCCTTGGCGGTGGCCGCCAGTCTCGGTCACTCAGGATGACCTCAAGAGAACAGATGTCCGTCATCTCCTTGGCGGTGGCCGCCAGTCTCGGTCACTCTGGATGACCTCAAGAGAACAGATGTCCGTCATCTCCTTGGCGGTGGCCGCCAGTCTCGGTCACTCAGGATGACCTCAAGAGAACAGATGTCCGTCATCTCCTTGGCGGTGGCCGCCAGTCTCGGTCACTCAGGATGACCTCGAGAAAACAGATGTCCGTCATCTCCTTGGCGGTGGCCTCGCCAGTCTCGGTCACTCAGGATGACCTCGAGAGAACAGATGTCCGTCATCTCCTTGGCGGTGGCCTCGCCAGTCTCGGTCACTCAGGATGACCTCGAGAGAACAGATGTCCGTCATCTCCTTGGCGGTGGCCTCGCCAGTCTCGGTCACTCAGGATGACCTCAAGAGAACAGATGTCCGTCATCTCCTTGGCGGTGGCCTCGCCAGTCTCGGTCACTCAGGATGACCTCAAGAGAACAGATGTCCGTCATCTCCTTGGCGGTGGCCGCCAGTCTCGGTCACTCAGGATGACCTCAAGAGAACAGATGTTCGTCATCTCCTTGGCGGTGGCCGCCAGTCTCGGTCACTCAGGATGACCTCAAGAGAACAGATGTCCGTCATCTCCTTGGCGGTGACCTCGCCAGTCTCGGTCACTCAGGATGACCTCAAGAGAACAGATGTCCGTCATCTCCTTGGCGGTGGCCGCCAGTCTCGGTCACTCAGGATGACCTCGAGAGAACAGATGTCCGTCATCTCCTTGGCGATGGCCTCGCCAGTCTCGGTCACTCAGGATGACCTCGAGAAAACAGATGTCCGTCATCTCCTTGGCGGTGGCCTCGCCAGTCTCGGTCACTCAGGATGACCTCGAGAGAACAGATGTCCGTCATCTCCTTGGCGATGGCCTCGCCAGTCTCGTCCTTGACGGGTATCATACAAAATGAAAAAAATAAATGTTCGGTTCCAAGCACCCTTTTTTTTAATGGGTTTTACAGAAGGGAATTTATAGTTAAGCACGTTCTCTTCCTGTACTGACCTTAATGGTTGTTGGCTCCACCCACTTGGTAAAGTGGTCGGTCGCCGTCAGACACCAGCTGTTGCCATTCCTGGATTTCGTGAAGGGTCCGACGAGGTCCGCCCCAAACATTTAAAGTGTTCGAGAGAAGATGACTTTATTCTTACCTGTATCTGTGTCATACAGTAGGCAGATGTTCATACATGTAAGGATACTGACACACATACATTCTATAATATTGAACTCTGCTGTGGTCAAAATAAAGCAACCATCGCAAAAAAACTTATCAGGGCAAAATTTGAATTGGGACACTTACATGTGCCGTGGTAAAACATCTTTGATGGGCTTCAACTCCGGCGCCAACTTCTGGCAGGTTAGACAGGCCACTGACCTTCTCTCCCTTTGTTTTTTTTCTCTCTTTTTTCTCTCTCTCTCTCTCTCTCTCTCTCTCTCTCTCTGTTAGTTACCATAATTGCTTACTATCCATTTGATCAGGTTTAACTTTATAGCTAGACACCAATGTGACAGACGTATAACTATATCAGTGGAGGCTGCTGATGGTATCAACCAAATGGAAACCACGTGTTTGATACCATTCCATTTACTCCATTACAGACATTATGAGCCATCCTCCCCTCAACAGCCTCCACTGAAGTATATGTATAGCTAGCAACATGTAGATGACCAACTAGCTTGTTGAAAAATGGTTGTACATAGCTAAATCCGTCCAGTTATCTAATAGAAGTTCATTTCTCTGAATGTTGTACCCGTTTTCGAGATCAGTGGTGCCTTCATAGTACCTCGCCTCGTTGACAAGATGAAATTAAATCTCCTTTGAGGGATGCCATTGAAGTGCAAGCTACATACAAACAGTAACACTTACAGTAGCTAGCTAACGTTAGCTAAATAAAACTGTCTGGCTAGCAGACAAGGCAGGCTGAGGTAAATAAGTAGAAATAAGTAGAACTACAGTAGCTAGCAACGTCAATCTAAAAATAGATTAAATAATTTCTTCCTATTTCACAGTATTTTCTTTATATAGACAAATGTATTGTATTTTCGGTCTTCTGAAACGGCAGGTAGTCAGCAGGTTGTCACCGTCAAAAACAACATCCTTGGAGAACAATTCTGAGGTAATAATTTTGCATGGACTGGGCGAGTGCTTATGCGGTGAAATAGAACTAGGACTGCCCGCGTCCTCCTTCCTTCGCGACCACTACGAGGTCAAATGGAGCCAAGCAACCAGCATAGCAGTGGATGCTTAGGTTCAATACCTAATCCGGTATGAATTTTGCAAATTCTAGCAACAGCCCTAGCAACAGAAGCTAAAACTCATTGAATCCCATTGTGATGCAGGTTGTGGACAAAACATTTTTACATGACAGGCCCATGCCAAATCTTTTCAGCCTCCTGAGAGGGAAAAGGTGTTGTCTAGCCCTTTTCATGACTATTGTTGTGTGTGGACCATGATCGATCCTTAGTGATGTGGACACCGAGGAACTTGAAGCTCACAATCCGCTCCATTACAGCCCTGTCGATGTGAATGGGGACGTGCTCGGGCCCCTGTTTCTTGTAGTCCACGATCAGCTCCTTTGTCGGGCTGACGTTGAGGGAGAGGTTGTTGTTCTGGCACCACACTGCCAGGTCTCTGACCTCCCTATAGGCTGTCTCATCACCATCTGTGATCAGGCCTACCACTGCCACTTTGTTATCAAACTTAATGATGGTGTTGGAGTCATGTGCAGCCACACAGTTGTGGGTGAACAGGAAGTACAAGAGGGGACTAAGCACTCAACCCTGAGGGCCGTGTTGAGGGTCAGCGTGGCAGATGTGTTGTTGCCTACCCTTACCACCTGGGGGTGGACCGTCAGGAAGTCCAGGATCCAGTTGCAGAGGGAGATATTCAGTCCCAGGGTCCTTAGCTTAGTGATGCGCTTGGAGGGCACTATGGTGTTGAACACTGAGCTGTAGTCAATGAACAGCATTCTCACATACTGGAGTCCAATAGAGATGGCGTCATCTTTGGATCTTTTGGGGCGGTATGCAAATTGGAGTGGGTCCTGGGTGTCTGGGATGATGGTGTTGCCATGACCAGCCTTTCACAGCATTTCATAGCTAAAGATGTGGGTGCTATGGGGCGGTAGTCATTTAGACAGGTTGCCTTGGCATTCTTAGGCACAAGGACTATGGTGGTCTGCTTGAAACATGTAGGTATTACAGATTGGGTCAGGGAGAGGTTGAAAATGTCAGTGAAGACACTTGCCAGCTGGTCAGCGCATGCTCTGAGTACACATCCTGGTATTCTGTCTGGCCTTGTGATTGTCAACCTGTTTAAAGGTCTTATTCACATCGGCTATGGAGAGCGTGCTCACACAGTTGCCCAGAACAGCTGGTGCTCTCATGCATGATTCAGTGTTGCTTACCTCAACGCGAACATAGAAGTCATTCAGCTCGTCTGGTAGGCTCGCGTCACTGTGCAGCTCGCTGCTGGGTTTCCTTTTTGTAATCCATGATAGTTTGCAAGCCACATCCGACGGGCTTCAGAGCCGGTTTCGATCTTAGTCCTGTATTGACACTTTGCTTGTCGGATGGTGTAACAGGATTTATTATAAACGCCCGGATTAGTGTCCCACTCCTTGAAAGTGTCAGCTCAGTGCGTAATCCATGGCTCGTAATCCATGGCTTCTGGTTGGGATATGTACGTACGGTTATTGTGGGGACGTTGTCGATGTACTTATTAATGAAGCCGTTGACTGTGGTAAACTCTTCAGTGCCATTGGATGAATCCCGGAACATATTCTAGTCTACGCTATTGAAACAGTCCTGTAGTTTAGCATCTGCTTCATCGGATCACTTCCGTTTTGAGCACGTCACTGGTACTTCCTGTTTGAGCTATTGCTGGTAAGCAGGAATCGGGCGGATAGTCAAGTGGAGTCATGAAAATCGTGACTTCGCTCTGTGTCCTGGACTTGAGTATTACAACACTGATCCATGCCATCAAAATGATAGTTTTAACCATGTTGTAAGGCTTTACGCTGAATGTAAAGAACATTTAAGGACACCTTCCTAATATTGAGTTGAGCACCCCCCTTTTGCCCTCAGAACAGTCTCAATTCATCAGAGCATGGACTCTACAAGGTGTCCTAACTGTTCCACAGGGATGCTGGCCCATGTGGACTCCAATGCTTCCCACAGTTGTCAAGTTGGTTGGATGTCCTTTGGGTGGTGGACCATTCTTGATACACACGGAAAACTGTTGAGAGTGTGAAACTCGGCAGCGTTGCAGTTCTTGACACAAACCAGTGTTCCTGACACCTACTACCATACCCCGTTCAAAGGCTCACAAGCCATGTCTCAAGGCTCAAAAATCCCCTTCATCTACACTGATTGAAGTGGATTTATCAAGTGACATCAATAAGGGGTCATAGCTTTCACCTGGTCTGTCTGTCATGGAAAGAGCAGGTGGTCTTAATGTTACCACCCCGTATTCTTCATATAGTGTTTGTTTACATTTACAATGTTTACAAACATTGAAGTAAAACAAGCTTATATTTTGGGTTCTGATGGGGTACGACAGTTAAACTAAGCTCATGAAGCATTTAGAAGATATATTCTTTAAGAATCAATAGGTGCATTTCAGTAATTGAAAATGCAAATAATGTATGTATCAAATGCAGATTGCCCCTTTTTTAATCTGTTGCCCCTCCTCCCCTAGACCCCCAGGGCCCTGGCGGCCATCTTTGAGAGTCCCAGTGATGACGAGGACTTCCTGGGTTTCGCCGTGCCAGTGCTGAGTGACAGCGAGTCAGACAGCCTAGCCTCTGAGGACTCTGGGAAGCCGGTTGGTAGCTGCTGATCATTACACCCTCCCCCCACACACACACCCTCCCCCCCCCACACACACACACACACTCCCCCCACACACACACACTCCCCCCACACACACCCTCCCCCCCCACACACACCCTCCCCCCACACACACACACACCCTCCCCCCACACACACACCCTCCCCCCCCACACACACACACACACCCTCCCCCCCACACACACACACACCCTCCCCCACACACACACACACACCCTCCCCCACACACACACACACACCCTCCCCCCACACACACACACACACACACACACACCCTCCCCCACACACACACACACACACACACACCCTCCCCCACACACACACACACACACACACCCTCCCCCACACACACACACACACACACACACACCCTCCCCCCCACACACACACACACTGCAATCCTTGTTTCTTTATTCTGCTACAGTTAGCCATTGAAATAATCATTCCATCTCTCCCTCTCTCCAGGCCATGTCTTTCAGGTCAAAGTTTGTGACCTCGGAGTTGATTAGTCTGTTTAGCCATTCTGACAATGAAGGGGAGGAGTTTGAGGGCTTCAGTGAGGAAGAGGAGGAGAAGAGGGGTTCCAGAAGCAGGACGAAGGCTATGGTGAGACCTAACTTGTTCTCTCGTGTCCTGTTCTGTCTCCTGTTCTCTCCAGTGGGATGTGCGTATGAAGATTCTTGGTTATAACATGACTCATCTTTCTTCTTTTCTCTCATTCTGCCGTTCCAGTGCATAGCGGAGGAGAGTGATGAGGACACAGGGTTCTACTCTGAGGGGGAGGAGCCAGACACACACAAGAGGAAGAGTCTCTGTGTTGCCTTCAGGTGTGTGTACCTGTGTGTCCGGGTTTTCGTTAGCCGGCTTCTTGCTTTTTAGCCTGGAAGTACCAGTCGGTGGAAATATATTTTTTTAATTATACTGATAATTCTGCTTCAGGTTTCCCACAAAAAGACTCTCTGCCCAGAAAGGGGAGGCGCCAATCAACGCCGCCCCTCCGGAGAGGAGAACCAATGAGAGGCTGCATCTAAAAAGGGGTTTGTCTCAGGAGTCCAGTGGGACGGAGACACAGGGTCAGAAACCGCCCCCCAAAAAAGGGACGGTAGGAAAAGAGAAGATTGAGGTCGAGTCTCGGGTTCTAAATAAACGAGCCAAGAACATCCAGGAGAACAAAGCCATGGTACATAACCTCTAACCCTTGACCGGGGTCGTCGTGTCCCTCAGTCAGAAATACTACTGAACCCAAACCCTCTTTTTTTTTCACTCCTCTGATTCCTGTCTCTTGTTGTTATTGTGTGTATTTAAATGTCTTCTCAGCTTCTGGTTTGTTGTTGTTGTCCTCCTAGTTGGCCAAGCTGTTTGCTGACCTGACCAACATGTCTGAAACCTCGTCTCCTACCGTGAGTACATTGCACACTAGACTGAGCTACAGTTTGTTCGACATTTAATTTACAGGCTCATTCCACCAAGTGAGGTGCCTTTTCTGAGTAATGTAACACGTTTTAGATTCTGGTAATACTAATTAACTTGGTTTTTTTTTTTCACAAAATGTTAACATTCTGTGATTTAAAGAGCACGTGTTTAATTTTTTTTTTAAACAAACCTGTTTTCCTGTCTGAAAAGATAGGGGGAAAAACGTTAACTGACAAATATAAAGTAACAGGGTTGACGACTTCATCTTAAATCATCCATAAATCCCCTTGTGGCAGGTAGGGAATGGAAGCGTGTTGCAGGTAGGGAATGGAAGCGTGTTGTGTTGCAGGTAGGGAATGGAAGCGTGTTGCAGGTAGGGAATGGAAGCGTGTTGCAGGTAGGGAATGGAAGCGTGTTGCAGGTAGGGAATGGAAGCGTGTTGCAGGTAGGGAATGGAAGCGTGTTGTGTTGCAGGTAGGGAATGGAAGCGTGTTGCAGGTAGGGAATGGAAGTGTGTTGTGTTGCAGGTAGGGAATGGAAGCGTGTTGCAGGTAGGGAATGGAAGCGTGTTGCAGGTAGGGAATGGAAGCGTGTTGCAGGTAGGGAATGGAAGTGTGTTGCAGGTAGGGAATGGAAGTGTGTTGCAGGTAGGGAATGGAAGCGTGTTGCAGGTAGGGAATGGAAGCGTGTTGCAGGTAGGGAATGGAAGCGTGTTGCAGGTAGGGAATGGAAGCGTGTTGCAGGTAGGGAATGGAAGCGTGTTGTGTGGCAGGTAGGGAATGGAAGCGTGTTGTGTGGCAGGTAGGGAATGGAAGCGTGTTGTGTGGCAGGTAGGGAATGGAAGCGTGTTGTGTGGCAGGTAGGGAATGGAAGCGTGTTGCAGGTAGGGAATGGAAGCGTGTTGGGTGGCAGGTAGGGAATGGAAGCGTGTTGTGTGGCAGGTAGGGAATGGAAGCGTGTTGTGTGGCAGGTAGAGAATGGAAGCGTGTTGTGTGGCAGGTAGGGAATGGAAGCGTGTTGTGTGGCAGGTAGGGAATGGAAGCGTGTTGTGTGGCAGGTAGGGAATGGAAGCGTGTTGTGTGGCAGGTAGAGAATGGAAGCGTGTCGTGTGGCAGGTAGAGAATGGAAGCGTGTCGCGTGGCAGGTAGAGAATGGAAGCGTGTCGCGTGGCAGGTAGGGAATGGAAGCGTGTCGCGTGGCAGGTAGGGAATGGAAGCGTGTCGCGTGGCAGGTAGGGAATGGAAGCGTGTCGTGTGGCAGGTAGGGAATGGAAGCGTGTTGCAGGTAGAGAATGGAAGCGTGTCGCGTGGCAGGTAGGGAATGGAAGCGTGTCGTGTGGCAGGTAGGGAATGGAAGCGTGTCGTGTGGCAGGTAGGGAATGGAAGCGTGTCGTGTGGCAGGTAGGGAATGGAAGCGTGTCGTGTGGCAGGTAGGGAATGGAAGCGTGTCGTGTGGCAGGTAGGGAATGGAAGCGTGTTGTGTGGCAGGTAGAGAATGGAAGCGTGTCGTGTGGCAGGTAGGGAATGGAAGCGTGTGGCAGGTAGGGCAAAATAAATAAAGGTGAAATAAAAACTAATTGTATGCAAGCATCACAATTGTTTTATTTATTGTTAACATTTTGAAAGAATAATTTAACAAAACAAAAATACAAGTTCAGTTCACGTAACAGGGTTGATTTTAATGTTTGTATTTTTTTTATTTTAATGAATCACTAATCACACAATCAATAATAAGCATCAAAATAACTAGGGCTTTACAATGCTGGTGCAAACCTGGGTTAAAATCTTCCTAGAAATCACAGGACACTTTTAGCAAGTATAAAATATATTTCAGATTTATTGAATTTTCCATGTGGCCTATTTTTTTACATTTATTTTGCCTTTTATTTAACCAGGCAAGTCAGTTAAAGAACAAATACTTATTTACAATGATGCCCTGGGAACAGTGGGTTAACTGCCTGTTCAGGGGAACAGTGGGTTAACTGCCTTGTTCAGGGGAACAGTGGGTTAACTGCCTGTTCAGGGGAACAGTGGGTTAACTGCCTGTTCAGGGGAACAGTGGGTTAACTGCCTGTTCATTGGAACAGTGGGTTAACTGCCTGTTCAGGGGCAGAACAACAGATTTGTACCTTGTCATCTTGGCGGTTTGAACTTGCAATCTTCCGGTTACTAGTCCAACGCTCTAACCACAAGGCTACCCTGCCTGTGGCCTAATATTTAAGGTCACTTCATTTAATATAATATTGGTGGACGATTTCTACTTAAAATATCAAAGGGATCCCAGGCTGTGTCACAACCGGCTGTGACCGGGAGTCCCATGGGGCGGCTCACAATTGGCCCAGCGTCTTCCGGGTTAGGGGAGGGTTTGACAACGGGGGGTTTACTTGGCTCGTCGCACTCTAGCGACTCATTGTGGCGAGCAGTGCGCCTGCAGGCTGACCCTGTTTGTACAGTGTTTCCTCAGACACGTTGGTAGGGCTGGGCTCCGGGTTAAGCGTTGTGTGTTAAGAAACGTGGCTTGGCGGGTCGTGTTTCGGAGGAAGCATGACTCGAGCTTCGCCTCTCCCGAGCATGTTGGGAGTTGCAGCGATGAGACAAGATCGGTGACTCATGACTTCTGGGTGTTGTGGTCCTGACTGTTGCGTTGTGGGTGTTTGTTCTGTTCCAGAAGAAGAGGCGTGTGAGTGAGAAGCCGCCCCCTCGTAGACGAGGTGTGTGTGAGGGCAGCGAGAGGAGGAACCCATCGCGTGCGGCCAGACCGCCAGAGAAGTTCGGGGTGGAGGAGAGCGGTACCTCCCCTTCACGACACCACAGATCCGTGAGGACGATAGACGTCGGGAAACTACTGG
>NC_068439.1:12396888-12456888 GCF_023373465.1 Oncorhynchus keta | reverse complement strand
CACGACGATTTGAAACGGAAGGTAGTACCTGACATTCTGCAGGAAGAACTGTAATAAGTAATATCATATGTTATTCAGTATTTATTTGGACAGTGAAGCAGAAAGATTTGATTTATGTCTATCCACCATTTTGGATTTGAGATCAAATGTTTTATGAGGTGGGGTGGGCGGCAGAGTAGCCTAGTGGTTAGAGCGTTGGACTAGTAACCGTAATCTATACTATACGGGAACAGAATTGTTATTTTAAAATTATGGGAACTGGTTCATAAATGTTCTGGGCATTTTTTTTTTTCAGTCCCACAAAAAAATGTAAAAGCTCCTTTGCAAAATCCCACCCTCTGTCAATCAAACTTCATCCAGCGTCTGCCTGCCAGCTGAAAATCATTTCCTATGCGTGTGCATGTAGTCTACCAAGAATGCCTTAATAGCTTTTAAGAAAAGATAAGAGTAACAAATAATTAAACAGCAGCAGTATAATAACAGTAGCGAGGCTATGTACAGGGAGTACCAGTACAGAGTCAATGTGGAGGCTATGTACAGGGGGTACCAGTACAGAGTCAATGTGGAGGCTATATACAGGGGGTACCAGTACAGAGTCAATGTGGAGGCTATATACAGGGAGTACCAGTACAGAGTCAATGTGGAGGCTATATACAGGGGGTACCAGTACAGAGTCAATGTGGAGGCTATATACAGGGAGTACCAGTACAGAGTCAATGTGGAGGCTATATACAGGGAGTACCAGTACAGAGTCAATGTGGAGGCTATATACAGGGAGTACCAGTACAGAGTCAATGTGGAGGCTATATACAGGGGGTACCGGTACCAAGTCAATGTGGAGGCTATATACAGGGAGTACCAGTACAGAGTCAATGTGGAGGCTATATACAGGGGGTACCAGTACAGAGTCAATGTGGAGGCTATATACAGGGGGTACCGGTACAGAGCCAATGTGGAGGCTATATACAGGGGGTACCAGTACAGAGTCAATGTGGAGGCCATATACAGGGGGTACCAGTACAGGGTCAATGTGGAGGCTATATACAGGGGGTACCAGTACAGGGTCAATGTGGAGGCTATATACAGGGGGTACCAGTACAGGGTCAATGTGGAGGCTATATACAGAGGGTACGGAGTCTATGTGGAGGCTATATACAGGGGGTACGGAGTCTATGTGGAGGCTATATACGGGGGGTACCGGTACAGAGTCTAGTCGAGGTAATTGAGGTAATATGTACATGTAGGTAGAGTTATTAAAGTGACCACGAGTAGATTATATAAAGAGAGTAGCAGCAATGTAAAAGGGGTCTGGGTAGCCCTTTGATTAGCTGTTCAGGAGTCTTATAGCTTGGGGGGTAGAAGCTGTTAAAAGAGCCTTTTGGACCTTGACTTGACGCTCCGGTACCGCTTGCCGTGCGGTAGTAGAGCGAACAGTCCTTGACTAGGGTGGCTGGAGTCTTTGACCATTTTTAGGGTCTTCCTCTGACACCGCCTGGTATAGAGGTCCTGGATGGCAGGAAGCTTTGCCCCAGTGATGTACTGGGCCGTACGCACTACCCTCTGTAGTGCCTTGCGGTCGGAGGCAGAGCAGTTTCCATACCAGGCAGTGATGCAACCAGGAGACTCTCGATGGTGCAGCTGTAGAACCTTTTGAGGATCTGAGGACCCATGCCACATCTTTTCAGTGTCCTGAGGGGGAATAGACTTTGTCGTGCCCTCTTCACGACTGCCTTAGTGTGTTTGGACCATGATAGTTTGTTGGTGATGTAAACACCAAGGAACTTGGAGTTCTCAACCTGCTCCACTACAGCCCCGCCGATGATCGTAAAACGGCAGCCATCTCCTGTGGCGCCATTAGCCATGTGGCGCCATTAGCCATGTGGCGCCATTAGCCATGTGGCGCCATTAGCCATGTGGCGCCATTAGCCATGTGGCGCCATTAGCCATGTGGCGCCGAAGAAGATGGCTGTATAGCATCTCGAGTCCTACTCTTGTCTGGCCATCACACATGTAAACAACTTTAGCTTGCCCCACTCTATAGCAAGCTGCTCTAGCCACAGTTAGTTTGGGTCGAACCGGTTCAGAACTTTATTTTGCTGGTTGTAAAAAAATATATATATATTATGGATCTGTTCAGAACGGAACTATTGGAAATGTAAACTTTAATTTAAGGGTATTTTCATACATATCTGTTTTTACTGTTTTTAAAAATGAAAGCACTTTATGTATCCAGTCCCCATTTTGAAGGTGTCATAAGTATTTGGACAAAGTCACTTAATTGTATTAAAGTAGTCAAGTTTAGTATGTGGTTTCATATTCCTAGCACACAATGACTACGTCTAGCTTGTCGCTCTACAAACGTTTGTAGTTTGTTTTTGTTGTGTTTTGAGATTGTTGTGCCCAATAGAAATGAATGGTAGAGGTATAAATATCATAATGCTAAACTCACCCGTTATTGGTGATAGTGAGAGGTTAGCATATCTTAGGGGGGTAATTATCTTTGTTCCTCTTAACTTTCTCACTCATCGTTGTTCACGATTTTAATTCATGATTATGCGTAATCGTGGTAGCGTCCACATTAATGTAGTGTTCAGAAATGTATTCTATTCTTATTTACAATAAAAGTGACTCCAAAATGACGCAATACCTTATTTAACATTTGATCTCAAATCTCAAAATGCTGGAGTATAGAGCCAAATTAAAGGTTTTTAGCTACACTGTCCAAATAAATATGTACGGGAGTGTATATTTACCATTTGCAGAATGTTTTGCTATGGTGTGCCCTACTGAACACAACCCAGGAAAACCATAACTTGTTGAACACTGCTACTAAAAAGGTTGAGTGACACGGATGGAGATATGTGGTTCAGCATTTTGACAAGCAGCTCAATTCTGGTCTTTTGACCAATCAGATCAGCTCTTAAAAATATTTAGCGAAAAGATCAAATGTGATTGGTCAGAACACCACCAGAGGGGGTCAGAATTGTTCTGGCTGTCTAAATGCAACCTTACTACTTGTTTGTTTTTATGTATGGTGACTTTTGATGTTGATGGGCTACTTTTCTACGTGGGTTAAGACAATGCTGTTGCTTGTACCATCCATGGACAACAGATGTTGTAAAATAGTCATGAAAGGTTGAAGTTCTTTAAAAAAAAAAAATGTAATCATATTTTTATGCAACAACAGTCAGGCAGTGGAGGCAAACTTTATATTAGATGTGGGATGAAGCGGAGGGTAAAAAACAAACTTTTAAATTGCCTACATTTTATTTGGAAAATAACGTTTACACAGGTATTATTACGCTAAATTAGCATAGTTAGTGTTTACGTCACTGGAGAGTTTACCCACCTATTTTACCACTACGTCCCTGATGGTAAGACCTTTCACAGAGTTAGTGTCTCCTAAATTACTCAAACGTGAATATAGACCATAGCCGATACAAGTGGATACCTTTGGCGTGTACTGTTTTTAATACACTTTGTTATAAATATAGGTTTTAACACAGTGGACACTTTGAATCTGAATAAAGAACTGAAGTTATGTTTACTGGCTGGTTTCTGTCTATTTGTGTGTTTGACAATGGCTTTATTAGCAGTTTGGTGTGTTTTTAATTGTTTTTATTTAACCAGGTAGGCTAGTTGAGAACGCCTTTATTTAACCAGGTAGGCCAGTTGAGAACGCCTTTATTTAACCAGGTAGGCTAGTTGAGAACACCTTTATTTAACCAGGTAGACCAGTTGAGAACGCCTTTATTTAACCAGGTAGGCTAGTTGAGAACGCCTTTATTTAACCAGGTAGGCCAGTTGAGAACAAGTTCTCATTTACAACTGCGACCTGGCCAAGCTAAAGCTAAGCAGTGTGACACAGACAACAACACAGAGTTACACATGGAGTAAACAATAAACAAGACAAGTCAATGACACAGTAGAGAAAAGAAAGTCTATATACAGTGTGTTCAAAAAGCGGAGAGGAGGAGGTGGAGGTGGGCAATAAATAGGCCATAGGAGCGAATAATTACAATTTAGCAGATTAACACTGGGGTGATAAATGAGCACATGGTCCTTCTGTAGCTCAGTTGGTAGAGCATGGCGCTTGTAACGCCAGGGTAGTGGGTTCGATCCCCGGGACCACCCATACGTAGAATGTATGCACACATGACTGTAAGTCGCTTTGGATAAAAGCGTCTGCTAAATGGCATATACATGATGATGTGCAAGTAGAGATACTGGTGTGCAAAAGAGCAGTAAATAAAATAAAAACAGTATGGGGATGAGAGATTGGGTGGGCTATTTACAGATGGACTATGTACAGCTGCAGTGATTGGTTAGCTGCTCAGATAGCTCAGATAGTTGATGTTAAAGTTGGTAAGGGAAATAAAAGTCTCCAACTTCAGCGATTTTTTTTTTGTTTTTTTGTTTTTTTGCAATTTGTTCCAGTCATTGGCAACAGAGAACTGGAAGGAAAGGTGGCCAAATGAGGTGTTGGCTTTGGGGATGATCAGTGAGATATACCTGCTGGAACATGTGCTACGGGTGGGTGTTGTTATCGTGACCAGTGAACTGAGATAAGGCGGACCTTTACCTAGCATAGACTTATAGATGACCTGGAGCCAGTGGGTCTGGCGACTAGAGCATACAGGTCATAGTGGTGGGTGGTATAAGGTGATTTGGTAACCAAACAGATGGCACTGTGATAGACTGCATCCAGTTTTCTGAGTAGAGTATTGGAAGCTATTTTGTAGATGACATCGCCGAAGTCGAGGATCGGTAGGATAGTCAGTTTTACTAAGGTAAATTTGTCGGCGTGAGTGAGGCTTTGTTGCGAAATAGAAAGCCGATTCTAGATTTGATTGTGTCTAGATAGATGTAATTCTTAATGTCTGTAGTAGCTGACCTGACATAATTCACATAGAAATGTGAGTTATAGATCTGTCATTCTCATTGAAAGCAAGTCTCACAAGCGGTAGATCTGTTCTGTGTGCTCTATTTCTTTGCTTCCCTTTAAAGGACAGCTTTTGGGTGGAGTTATCTTTTGGTATTTGTTTCACTAATCCATTGTTGATATAGTGCCAAGATGTTTTGCATGTCATCAATCAAGTTTTCAAGATGTATAACTTACAAAATACAGAAATACAACCGGTTTGATGCATTTTGAATCATATGAAAATGTATTTTGAAAGTGATACAGTATATCTTGAAAACTTGATTGCTGACATGCAAAACATGTTGGGAGTATATCAACTGTGGACTAATGAAACAAATACCAAAGAATTGTTTTGGGTTGAATTTTCCACAAAGTTTTTTTGTTTGTGTGTCTTTACTTTCAGTTTTGTACACTAGATTAAAACAGCTGCAAATATATTTTTGGTTATGGAAAATATTTCAGTGGTTTAGATAGTACAATGATTCTCTACACTATATTTGTTTCTTTAGTCACATAAACCTAAAAATAGGCAACACAACCAGGAAATGGAGGAGCGGTTTCTGCACAGTGCACCTTTTAATGGCAGTGGTAGGAGTTTGGAGTTTGGATAGATGGATAGATGTAATCCTTAATGGCTGTGGTAGGAGTTTGGGGTTTGGATAGATGTTATCCTTAATGGCTGTGGTAGGAGTTTGGGGTTTGGATAGATGGATAGATGTTATCCTTAATGGCTGTGGTAGGAGTTTGGGGTTTGGATAGATGGATAGATGTAATCCTTAATGGCTGTGGTAGGAGTTTGGGGTTTGGATAGATGTTATCCTTAATGGCTGTGGTAGGAGTTTGGGGTTTGGATAGATGGATAGATGTAATCCTTAATGGCTGTGGTAGGAGTTTGGGGTTTGTATAGATGGATAGATGTTATCCTTAATGGCTGTGGTAGGAGTTTGGGGTTTGGATAGATGGATAGATGTAATCCTTAATGGCTGTGGTAGGAGTTTGGGGTTTGGATAGATGTAATCCTTAATGGCTGTGGTAGGAGTTTGCGGTTTGGATAGATGGATAGATGTTATCCTTAATGGCTGTGGTAGGAGTTTGGGGTTTGGATAGATGTAATCCTTAATGGCTGTGGTAGGAGTTTGGGGTTTGTATAGATGGATAGATGTTATCCTTAATGGCTGTGGTAGGAGTTTGGGGTTTGGATAGATGTTATCCTTAATGGCTGTGGTAGGAGTTTGGGGTTTGGATAGATGTTATCCTTAATGGCTGTGGTAGGAGTTTGGGGTTTGTATAGATGGATAGATGTTATCCTTAATGGCTGTGGTAGGAGTTTGGGGTTTGGATAGATGGCTAGATGTAATCCTTAATGGCTGTGGTAGGAGTTTGGGGTTTGGATAGATGGATAGATGTAATCCTTAATGGCTGTGGTAGGAGTTTGGGGTTTGGATAGATGGATAGATGTAATCCTTAATGGCTGTGGTAGGAGTTTGGGGTTTGGATAGATGGATAGATGTAATCCTTAATGGCTGTGGTAGGAGTTTGGGGTTTGGATAGATGTTATCCTTAATGGCTGTGGTAGGAGTTTGGGGGTTGGATAGATGGATAGATGTAATCCTTAATGGCTGTGGTAGGAGTTTGGGGGTTGGATAGATGGATAGATGTAATCCTTAATGGCTGTGGTAGGAGTTTGGGGGTTGGATAGATGTAATCCTTAATGGCTGTGGTAGGAGTTTGGGGTTTGGATAGATGGATAGATGTTATCCTTAATGGCTGTGGTAGGAGTTTGGGGTTTGGATAGATGGATAGATGTAATCCTTAATGGCTGTGGTAGGAGTTTGGGGTTTGGATAGATGTTATCCTTAATGGCTGTGGTAGGAGTTTGGGGTTTGGATAGATGGATAGATGTAATCCTTAATGGCTGTGGTAGGAGTTTGGGGTTTGGATAGATGGATAGATGTTATCCTTAATGGCTGTGGTAGGAGTTTGGGGTTTGGATAGATGGATAGATGTAATCCTTAATGGCTGTGGTAGGAGTTTGGGGTTTGGATAGATGTTATCCTTAATGGCTGTGGTAGGAGTTTGGGGTTTGGATAGATGGATAGATGTAATCCTTAATGGCTGTGGTAGGAGTTTGCGGTTTGGATAGATGGATAGATGTAATCCTTAATGGCTGTGGTAGGAGTTTGGAGTTTGGATAGATGGATAGATGTTATCCTTAATGGCTGTGGTAGGAGTTTGGGGTTTGGATAGATGTAATCCTTAATGGCTGTGGTAGGAGTTTGGGGTTTGGATAGATGGATAGATGTAATCCTTAATGGCTGTGGTAGGAGTTTGGGGTTTGGATAGATGTAATCCTTAATGGCTGTGGTAGGAGTTTGGGGTTTGTATAGATGGATAGATGTTATCCTTAATGGCTGTGGTAGGAGTTTGGGGTTTGGATAGATGGATAGATGTAATCCTTAATGGCTGTGGTAGGAGTTTGGGGTTTGGATAGATGTAATCCTTAATGGCTGTGGTAGGAGTTTGGGGTTTGGATAGATGGATAGATGTAATCCTTAATGGCTGTGGTAGGAGTTTGGGGTTTTGATAGATGTAATCCTTAATGGCTGTGGTAGGAGTTTGGGGTTTGGATAGATGTTATCCTTAATGGCTGTGGTAGGAGTTTGGGGTTTGGATAGATGGATAGATGTAATCCTTAATGGCTGTGGTAGGAGTTTGGGGTTTGGATAGATGTAATCCTTAATGGCTGTGGTAGGAGTTTGGGGTTTGGATAGATGGATAGATGTAATCCTTAATGGCTGTGGTAGGAGTTTGGGGTTTGGATAGATGGATAGATGTTATCCTTAATGGCTGTGGTAGGAGTTTGGGGTTTGGATAGATGTAATCCTTAATGGCTGTGGTAGGAGTTTGGGGTTTGTATAGATGGATAGATGTTATCCTTAATGGCAGTGGTAGGAGTTTGGGGTTTGGATAGATGGATAGATGTAATCCTTAATGGCTGTGGTAGGAGTTTGGGGTTTGGATAGATGGATAGATGTAATCCTTAATGGCTGTGGTAGGAGTTTGGGGTTTGGATAGATGTAATCCTTAATGGCTGTGGTAGGAGTTTGGGGTTTGGATAGATGGATAGATGTAATCCTTAATGGCTGTGGTAGGAGTTTGGGGTTTGGATAGATGGATAGATGTTATCCTTAATGGCTGTGGTAGGAGTTTGGGGTTTGGATAGATGGATAGATGTAATCCTTAATGGCTGTGGTAGGAGTTTGGGGTTTGGATAGATGGATAGATGTTATCCTTAATGGCTGTGGTAGGAGTTTGGGGTTTGGATAGATGGATAGATGTAATCCTTAATGGCTGTGGTAGGAGTTTGGGGTTTGGATAGATGTAATCCTTAATGGCTGTGGTAGGAGTTTGGGGTTTGGATAGATGTAATCCTTAATGGCTGTGGTAGGAGTTTGGGGTTTGGATAGATGGATAGATGTTATCCTTAATGGCTGTGGTAGGAGTTTGGGGTTTGGATAGATGGATAGATGTTATCCTTAATGGCTGTGGTAGGAGTTTGGGGTTTGGATAGATGGATAGATGTAATCCTTAATGGCTGTGGTAGGAGTTTGGGGTTTGGATAGATGTAATCCTTAATGGCTGTGGTAGGAGTTTGGGGTTTGGATAGATGGATAGATGTAATCCTTAATGGCTGTGGTAGGAGTTTGGGGTTTGGATAGATGTTATCCTTAATGGCTGTGGTAGGAGTTTGGGGTTTGGATAGATGGATAGATGTAATCCTTAATGGCTGTGGTAGGAGTTTGGGGTTTGGATAGATGGATAGATGTTATCCTTAATGGCTGTGGTAGGAGTTTGGGGTTTGGATAGATGGATAGATGTTATCCTTAATGGCTGTGGTAGGAGTTTGGGGTTTGGATAGATGGATAGATGTAATCCTTAATGGCTGTGGTAGGAGTTTGGGGTTTGGATAGATGTAATCCTTAATGGCTGTGGTAGGAGTTTGGGGTTTGGATAGATGGATAGATGTAATCCTTAATGGCTGTGGTAGGAGTTTGGGGTTTGGATAGATGGATAGATGTAATCCTTAATGGCTGTGGTAGGAGTTTGGGGTTTGGATAGATGGATAGATGTTATCATTAATGGCTGTGGTAGGAGTTTGGGGTTTGTATAGATGGATAGATGTTATCCTTAATGGCTGTGGTAGGAGTTTGGGGTTTGGATAGATGGATAGATGTTATCCTTAATGGCTGTGGTAGGAGTTTGGGGTTTGTATAGATGGATAGATGTTATCCTTAATGGCTGTGGTAGGAGTTTGGGGTTTGGATAGATGGATAGATGTAATCCTTAATGGCTGTGGTAGGAGTTTGGGGTATGGATAGATGGATAGATGTAATCCTTAATGGCTGTGGTAGGAGTTTGGGGTTTGGATAGATGGATAGATGTTATCCTTAATGGCTGTGGTAGGAGTTTGGGGTTTGTATAGATGGATAGATGTTATCCTTAATGGCTGTGGTAGGAGTTTGGGGTTTGGATAGATGTAATCCTTAATGGCTGTGGTAGGAGTTTGGGGTTTGGATAGATGTAATCCTTAATGGCTGTGGTAGGAGTTTGGGGTTTGGATAGATGTAATCCTTAATGGCTCTAGTAGCAGTTTGGGTCATCTAGCACAGGAGGTTGGTGGCACCTTAATAACAGACCGGAGCGGAATCGGGATGATCAAATACATGAAACACTTGGTTTCCATGGTTTCCAGGGGTTTGATGCCATTCCTTTTGCTCTGTTCCAGCCATTACCATGAGCTGGAACACATGATCCTCCCCTCAGCAGCCTCCTGCGGCATCTAGATAGTTGAATGTAATCCTTGAGGGGTAGTGAAGTGAAGCACATTCAAGGGGAACGGGGGTGTTGTTGTAGGGTAATGAGAGTGCGCTAACAATCAGATACATTCCTTGTGTTGGGTTTAAACTGAGTTGAGTGTACGGGAGGTGTGTGTGTGTGTGTGTGTGTGTGTGTGTGTGTGTGTGTGTGTGTGTGTGTGTGTGTGTGTGTGTGTGTGTGTGTGTGTGTGTGTGTGTGTGTGTGTGTGTGTGTGTGTGTGTGTGTGTGTGTGTGTGTGTGACTTTTGGTAAATCCGTGGACCCTGTTATACACACCAGTTATAATAGCTGTTCCACAGATCAAATGAGAGAGAACTTGTGAAACAGAAAGAGAGAGATACTGATTAACATACAGAGGGAGAGAGATGGGGAGAAATACTGACCTGTATAATAAGAGAGAAGGAGAGGGTGAAAGACATCCTTATGATAGAGAGAAGGAGACAGAGACTGGCCCTTATAAACTGAGGTGGAAACTGAGCTGCACTTCCTAACCTCCTGCCAAATGTATGACCGTATTAGAGACACATATTTCCCTCAGATTACACAGACCCACAAAGAATTTGAAAACAAACCCAATTTTGATGAACTCCTGTATCTATGGAGTGAAATGAGAGAGACAGAGAGAAGAGAGAGACAGTAGAGAGAGACAGAGAGAGAGACATTAGAGAGAGACAGAGAGAGAGAGAGAGAAGAGAGAGACAGTAGAGAGAGACAGAGAGAGAGACATTAGAGAGAGACAGCGAGAGAGAGAGAGAGAGAGAGAGAGAGAAGAGAGAGAGAGAAGAGAGAGACAGAGAGAGAGACATTAGAGAGAGAGAGAGATAGAAGAGACAGACAGTAGAGAGAGAAAAGACAGAGACAATAGAGAGAAGAGACAGAGAGACAGTGTGACATCACAGCAGCAAGATTTGTGACCTGTTGCCACAAGAAAAGGGCAACCAGTGAAGAACAAACACCATTGTAAATACAACCCATATTTATATTGATTTAATTTCCCTTTTAACTATTCACACATCGTTATAACACAGTGCCATAGCATGACATTTGAAATGTCTATTCTATTGAAACGTGTTTACTGTTATTTTTTTGGTTTATTTCACTTTCTTTGGAAGTGTTAACATGTGTCCCATGCCAATAAAGCCCTTGGAATTGAATTGAGAAGCTCTTGTTAAAAAGAGGACGGAATAACCTACACCAACCCAACACTCTTGTTCCCACTAGATAGTACAGCCACAAATTTTTAAAATGGGCTACATTGTAAAAATGAATGACAATAAAATAAAAATGTGCTTTTGGGTCTTACGTTTAGGGTTAGTCATACGGTTAGCGGTGTGGATAGAGTTCGGTTTAAAGTCTGATTTTAAGAAGAACAATTTTAGAAATGGGCGGGGTTTATGACTGTGTGGCTGTGTTAACAAGTGACGAGCCAACCCAGCTGACCGCAAAGCAGGCTGGAAGATGGAGTCCCTGCCGCCATAACACATTTTGAAGGCGAGGCTTCGCCAAATACAACTCCCATCTCAACCCTCGCAGACCGAGTATGCCATCCAATCTGAATATGTGGGAGGAGCACACCGCCCACAAAAAGCCACAGATATCTGTCTCCAGATGCAATTATACAGTGCAACTATAAAGAATGGACATACAATAGTGCTATTTATAAGGGGTGTTTTTGCATGAAGATCGTTGGAAAGGCTTGTTCTAGGCTACTTAGCGACAGAAACAGCAGCGGCAGAAAGAGAGGCGAGAGAGAGAGGGGTGTTGGGTAAATGAAAGTGGGTGGGCCTAACGCGAACACACACACTACCAACTTCGATCAGGATACATTTATGCAAACACTTGATTTTTCTTCTTCCGTTAATAGAATTTTACGCGCGACGGTCGTTAAAGTGTGTTTTCGGTTGGTTTTGAGGGGCTTCGGGCGCGGACAACGGACTCTTCCCCGTTATAACGGGAGGTTTGATTGTTGCCCGAGCTTGGTACCGCCCTTCCTGGCGGGTGGGTGGTTTCGGTGCTAACCGGAGCGACGCCACAGCCCCAGCGCGAGCCATTCGCGGAGAAAATAGGCCGTCCTTCCCCGGTGCTTCAGCCGGCCTTTCTCCCGTAGCCTCTCCTCTCCGGTTTATGAATGCGTTATGAGTGGTAGGTACCCTCCCCCTCTCTTGTCCGTCTCCACCCTCTCTCCCTCTCTTTCTGCGCACGTAGCCTGCCTGATATCCAGAATAACCCTTTGAGGAAATAGCGTTTTCCTAAATAAGAGACAATAGCCTACATGTTTCATTGTAATACAGTCTCTAATAAGGTTCCGATCACTGCATATGCCTTTAGGGCCAGGAGTTTAACCATATGGTGCAACTACACTGTTATAAAACCACGTGCAGGGAAATAACGGCATCGTATATCCCTTCACTCACAGTGTTATTGATAAAGGTGATCACTAATCACTCAGTCCTCGAGTGACAGTCTTTTGATTGTTGATCAAGTATTTGATTTGATGGTTCTCAGATCAGAAGACTGAAGTGTCAGGATCAGAAGAAGGGAAACCAGGCAAGAAAGGCAAACGTTCCGGATCACAGGTAGACTGGACCCCGCCCCCAGACACATACACACCACTTCCGGGTTCTGTATAGAGGCCGAGTTCAGAGGATTGCACAATGTCTTTCAACACCAATAATGGACTTGTGTCTTTGCCTCAATGTCTATGAGATATGCATATTACTGTATAAGAGTGAATATGTATTTTATATTTTTCAGAGCATTTCCGTAGCTGGGTTTGACTCTAGTGTTGATATCGACTTCTGTAGCTTCTGTGAAAAAATAACACAAGCTGTCTCTACAGACAGATTTCTAGGTGTGCTGTGTATGTGTGTGACATTAAATATTTGCCCACGACCTAGATCCTTTTCTCTGAGAGAGAGAGTGAGAGGGCGGAGAGAGTGAGAGTGAGAGGGTGGAGAGAGAGAGAGAGAGGGAGGCTTCTCTTCCGCTGCTCTGAGAGAACAGAGAATTGTGGCTCTCACACCCACACACTCACTTCCTGTTATACTACACACTTCTATTCTCTATTGCGCTCTACTGTCTCTGTCTCTTCTCTCCCTACTGTCTCTGTCTCTTATCTCTCTACTGTCTCTGTCTCTTATCTCTCTACTGTCTCTTGTCTCTTCTCTCTCTACTGTCTCTTCTCTCTACTGTCTCTTCTCTCCCTACTGTCTCTGTCTCTTCTCTCTCTACTGTCTCTTCTCTCTACTGTCTCTGTCTCTTCTCTCTCTACTGTCTCTTCTCTCTACTGTCTCTGTCTCTTCTCTCTCTACTGTCTTTGTCATTTCTCTCTACTGTCTCTGTCTCTTCTCTCTCTACTGTCTTTGTCATTTCTCTCTACTGTCTCTGTCTCTTCTCTCTCTACTGTCTCTGTCTCTCTCTACTGTCTCTTCTCTCTCTACTGTCTCTGTCTCTTCTCTCTCTACTGTCTCTGTCTCTCTTGACTGTCTCTGTCTCTCTTGACTGTCTCTGTCTCTCTCTACTGTCTCTTCTCTCTCTACTGTCTCTGTCTCTTCTCTCTACTGTCTCTGTCTCTTCTCTCTACTGTCTCTGTCTCTTCTCTCTCTACTGTCTCTGTATCTACTGTCTCTTCTCTCTCTACTGTCTCTGTCTCTTCTCTCTCTCTCGCTGTCTCTTCTCTCTCTACTGTCTCTGTCTCTTCTGTCTGTCTCTTCTCTCTACTGTCTCTATCTCTTCTCTCTACTGTCTCTGTCTCTTCTGTCTGTCTTTTCTCTCTACTGTCTCTGTCTCTTTCTACTGTCTCTGTCTCTTCTCTCTACTGTCTCTGTCTCTTCTGTCTGTCTCTTCTCTCTACTGTCTCTGTCTCTTCTCTCTACTGTCTCTGTCTCTTCTCTCTCTACTGTCTCTCTCAATTTCAATTCAAGGGCTTTATTGACATGGGAAACATGTGTTAACATTGCCAAAGCAAGTGAGGTAGATAATATATAAAGTGAATATATAAAGTGAAATAAACAATAAAAATGAACAGTAAACATTACACATACAGAAGTTTCAAAACAATAAAGACATTACAAATGTCATATTATATATATATACCGTATTTTAACAATGTAGAAATGGTGAAGGACACAAGATAAAATAAATAAGCATAAATATGGGTTGTATTTACAATGGTGTGTGTTCTTCACTGGTTGCCCTTTTCTCGTGGCAACAGGTCACAAATCTTGCTGCTGTGATGTCACACTGTCTCTCTGTCTCTTCTCTCTATTGTCTCTGTCTTTTCTCTCTCTACTGTCTGTCTCTTCTATCTCTCTCTCTCTCTAATGTCTCTCTCTCTGTCTCTCTCTTCTCTCTCTCTCTTCTCTCTCTCTCTCTCTCGCTGTCTCTCTCTAATGTCTCTCTCTCTGTCTCTCTCTACTGTCTCTCTCTTCTCTCTCTCTCTGTCTCTCTCTAATGTCTCTCTCTCTGTCTCTCTCTACTGTCTCTCTCTTCTCTCTGTCTCTTCTCTCTCTCTCTCTAATGTCTCTCTCTCTGTCTCTCTCTCTGTCTCTTCTCTCTCTGTCTCTCTAATGTCTCTCTCTCTTCTCTGTCTCTTCTCTCTCTAATGTCTCTCTCTGTCTCTCTCTGTCTCTTCTCTCTCTGTCTCTCTAATGCCTCTCTCTCTTCTCTGTCTCTTCTCTCTTTCTTCTCTCTCTCTGTCTCTTCTCTCTCTCTGTCTCTTCTCTCTCTCTCTAATGTCTCTCTCTCTGTCTCTCTCTCTGTCTCTTCTCTCTCTAATGTCTCTCTCTGTCTCTCTCTGTCTCTTCTCTCTCTAATGTCTCTCTAATGCCTCTCTCTCTTCTCTGTCTCTTCTCTCTTTCTTCTCTCTCTCTGTCTCTCTCTGTCTCTTCTCTCTCTCTGTCTCTTCTCTCTCTCTGTCTCTTCTCTCTCTCTGTCTCAATTCAATTTAAGGGCTTTATTGGTATGGGAAACATATGTTTACGTTGCCAAAGCAAGTGAAATAGATAATAAGCATGTGTTTGTTCTTCACTGGTTGCCCTTTTATTGTGGAACGAGGTCACAAATATTGCTGCTGTGATGTCACGTTGTGGTATTTCACCTTGTAGATATGGGAGTTAATCAAAATTGGATTTGTTTTTTGAATTCTTTGTGGGTCTGTGTAAATCATCTCATTTTGTGGGCAGTGTGCACATAGCCTGTCTTCTCTTGAGAGCCAGGTCTACCTTTCTCAATAGCAAGGCTATGCTCACTGAGTCTGTACATAGTCAAAGATTTCCTTAAATTTGGGTCAGTCACTGTGGTCAGGTATTCTGCCACCATGTACTCTCTGATTAGGGCCAGAAAGCATTCCAGTTTGCAAAGTTTTTTTTGGTTAATTCTTTACAATGTAATTCTCTTTTTGTTTTCTTGTGATTTGGTTGCATCTAATTGTGTTGCTGTCCTGGGGCTCTGTGGGGTCTGTTTGTGTTTGTGAACAAAGGACCAGCTTGCTTAGGGGACTCTTCTCCAGGTTCATGTCCCTGTAGGTGATGGCTTTGTTATGGAAGGTTTGGGAATCGCTTCCTTTTAGGTCTTTGTAGATTTTTACAGCTATTTTCTGAATGTTGATCTCTCTCTCTTTCTGTCTGTCTGTCTGTCTGTCTGTCTGTCTGTCTGTCTGTCTGTCTGTCTGTCTCGCTCTCTCTCTCTGTCTCTCTCGCTCTCTCTCTCTCTCTCTCTCTCTCTCTCTCTGTCTCTCTCTGTCTCTCTCTCTGTCTCTCTCTCTGTCTCTCTGTCTCTCTCTCTGTCTCTCTCTGTCTCTCTCTCTGTCTCTCTCTCTGTCTCTCTCTCTGTCTGTCTCTCTGTCTCTCTCTCTCTCTGTCTCTCTATCTCTCTCTCTGTCTCTCTCTCGCTCTCTCTCTCTCTGTCTCTCTCTCTCTCTCTCTGTCTCTCTCTCTGTCAATTTTTGTATGTTCTCTGTGTATGAATGTGCGTTCTATTTTTTTACATTTCTCCTTATCTCTCTCTCGGTGTGTGTGTGTGTTCTCCCTAGGATTCCCAGACGTCTCCTCTAGCCCTGCTGGCTGCAACCTGCAGTAAGATAGGAGTTCAGGGAGGAGTGGAGGGACAGGTGGTTAAATGCATTAATATGTACAGTGCCTTCAGAGAGTATTCATTCCCCTTGATTTATTCCACATGTTGTTGTGTTACAGCCTCACTTCAAAATGCATTTAATTTACTTGTTTTCTCACCCAATCTACACACAATACCCCATAATAACAAAGTGAAAACATGTTTTTAGAAATGTTTGCAAATGTATAGAAAGTGTATAGAAAGTGAAAATCAAATTTACACACATGTTCGAATCACCTTTGGCAGCAATTACAGCTGTGAGTCTTTCTAGGTGGGTCTCTAAGAGCTTTGCACACCTGAAGTGGGCAAAATTTACCCATTATTCTTCAGAACATTATTCAAGCTCTGTCAAATTGGGTGTTGATCATCGCTAGATGACCATTTTTTTTGTCTTGCCATATATTTTCAGCAGAGTTAAGTCAAAACTGTAACTCTGCCACTCAAGAACATTCACTGTCTTCTTGGTAAGCAACTCCAGTGTAGATGTGGCCTTGTGTTTTAGGTTATTGTCCTGCTGAAAAGTGAATTCACCTCCCAGTGTCTGTTGGGAAGTAGACTGTACCAGATTTTCCTCTAAGAGTTTGCCTGTGCTTAGCTCTATTACATTAATTTCTTTATCCTGAAATACTCCCCAGTCCTTGACGATTACAAGCATACCCATAACACGATGCAGCCACCACTATGCTTGAACATTTGGAGAGTGGTACTCAGTAATGTGTGTGTTGGGTTTGCCCAAAACAAAACACTTTGTATTCAGGAACAAAAAGTGAATTGCTTTGCCACATTTTCTGCAGTAATTACTTTAGTGCAATGTTGCAAACAGGATGCATGTTTTGAAATATTTGTGCTCTGTACAGGTTTCCTTCTTCACTCTGTCAATTAGGTTAGTGTTGTGGAGTAACTACAATGTTGTAGTTACTCCATCCCCAGTTTTCTATCAAAGCCATTAAACTGTGTAACTGTTTTAAAGTCACCTTTGACCTCATGGTGAAATCCCTGAGCAGTTTCTTCCCTATCCTGCAACTGAGTTAGGAAGGACACCTGTATCTTTATAGTGACTGGGTGTATTGATACACCTGTATCTCTGTAGTGACTGGGTGTATTGATACGCCTGTATCTCTGTAGTGACTGGGTGTATTGATACGCCTGTATCTTTGTAGTGACTGGGTGTATTGATACACCTGTATCTTTGTAGTGACTGGGTGTATTGATACGCCTGTATCTTTGTAGTGACTGGGTGTATTGATACGCCTGTATCTTTGTAGTGACTGGGTGTATTGATACACCTGTATCTCTGTAGTGACTGGGTGTATTGATACGCCTGTATCTTTGTAGTGACTGGGTGTATTGATACGCCTGTATCTTTGTAGTGACTGGGTGTATTGATACGCCTGTATCTTTGTAGTGACTGGGTGTATTGATACGTCTGTATCTCTGTAGTGACTGGGTGTATTAATACGCCTGTATCTTTGTAGTGACTGGGTGTATTGATACGCCTCTATCTTTGTAGTGACTGGGTGTATTGATACGCCTGTATCTTTGTAGTGACTGGGTGTATTGATACGTCTGTATCTTTGTAGTGACTGGGTGTATTGATACACCTCTATCTTTGTAGTGACTGGGTGTATTGATACGCCTCTATCTTTGTAGTGACTGGGTGTATTGATACGCCTCTATCTTTGTAGTGACTGGGTGTATTGATACGCCTGTATCTCTGTAGTGACTGGGTGTATTGATACGCCTGTATCTTTGTAGTGACTGGGTGTATTGATACACCTGTATCTTTGTAGTGACTGGGTGTATTGATACGCCTGTATCTCTGTAGTGACTGGGTGTATTGATACACCTGTATCTTTGTAGTCACTGGTTGTATTGATACACCTGTATCTTTGTAGTGACTGGGTGTATTGATACGCCTGTATCTCTGTAGTGACTGGGTGTATTGATACGCCTGTATCTCTGTAGTGACTGGGTGTATTGATACGCCTGTATCTCTGTAGTGACTGGGTGTATTGATACGCCTGTATCTTTGTAGTGACTGGGTGTATTGATACGCCTGTATCTTTGTAGTGACTGGGTATTGTACGCCTGTATCTGTAGTGACTGGGTGTATTGATACTTTGTAGTGACTGGATGTATTGATACGCCTGTATCTCTGTAGTGACTGGGTGTATTGATACGCCTGTATCTCTGTAGTGACTGGGTGTATTGATCTTTGTAGTGACGCGCTGTATCTCTGTAGTGACTGGGTGTATTGATACGCCTGTATCTTTGTAGTGACTGGGTGTATTGATACGCCTGTATCTCTGTAGTGACTGGGTGTGTTGATACGCCTGTATCTTTGTAGTGACTGGGTGTATTGATACGCCTGTATCTTTGTAGTGACTGGGTGTATTGATACGCCTGTATCTTTGTAGTGACTGGGTGTATTGATACGCCTGTATCTTTGTAGTGACTGGGTGTATTGATACGCCTGTATCTCTGTAGTGACTGGGTGTATTGATACGCCTGTATCTCTGTAGTGACTGGGTGTATTGATACGCCTGTATCTTTGTAGTGACTGGATGTATTGATACGCCTGTATCTCTGTAGTGACTGGGTGTATTGATACGCCTGTATCTCTGTAGTGACTGGGTGTATTGATACGCCTGTATCTTTGTAGTGACTGGATGTATTGATACGCCTGTATCTTTGTAGTGACTGGGTGTATTGATACGCCTGTATCTTTGTAGTGACTGGGTGTATTGATACGCCTGTATCTCTGTAGTGACTGGGTGTATTGATACGCCTGTATCTCTGTAGTGACTGGGTGTATTGATACGCCTGTATCTTTGTAGTGACTGGGTGTATTGATACGCCTGTATCTCTGTAGTGACTGGGTGTATTGATACGCCTGTATCTTTGTAGTGACTGGATGTATTGATACGCCTGTATCTCTGTAGTGACTGGGTGTATTGATACGCCTGTATCTTTGTAGTGACTGGGTGTATTGATACGCCTGTATCTTTGTAGTGACTGGATGTATTGATACGCCTGTATCTCTGTAGTGACTGGGTGTATTGATACGCCTGTATCTTTGTAGTGACTGGGTGTATTGATACGCCTGTATCTTTGTAGTGACTGGGTGTATTGATACGCCTGTATCTCTGTAGTGACTGGGTGTATTGATACGCCTGTATCTCTGTAGTGACTGGGTGTATTGATACGCCTGTATCTTTGTAGTGACTGGGTGTATTGATACGCCTGTATCTCTGTAGTGACTGGGTGTATTGATACGCCTGTATCTTTGTAGTGACTGGATGTATTGATACGCCTGTATCTCTGTAGTGACTGGGTGTATTGATACGCCTGTATCTTTGTAGTGACTGGGTGTATTGATACGCCTGTATCTCTGTAGTGACTGGGTGTATTGATACGCCTGTATCTTTGTAGTGACTGGGTGTATTGATACGCCTGTATCTCTGTAGTGACTGGGTGTGTTGATACGCCTGTATCTTTGTAGTGACTGGGTGTATTGATACGCCCTCCAGAGCTTAATTAATAACTTCACTATGCTCAAAGGGGTATTCAATGTCTGCTTTTTAAATGTTTACCCATCTAGCAATAGGAGCCCTTCTTTGTGAGGCATTAGAAAACCTCCCTGGTCTTTGTGGGTGAATCTGTGTTTGAAATTCACTGTTTGACTGAGGGACCTTAGATGTGTGGGGTACAGAGATGAGGTAGTCATTCAAACATCATTATTGCACACACAGTGATACCATGCAACTAATGTGACCTATTAAGCAAATGTGTACTCCTGAACTTATTTAGGCTTGCCTTAACAAAGAGATTGAATACTTATTGACTCAAGACATTTAAGATTTTTTTAAATGAATTTGTAAACATTTTGAAAAACAATTCCACTTTGACATTATGGGGTATTGTGACAAAAAAAATCTTAATTGAATGAATTTTTAATTCAGGCTGTAACACAACAAAATGTTGAAAAGGTCAAAGGGCGTGAATACTTTCTGAAAGCTCTATAACTGAAGTTGTTGCTGTCGTACCTGTTGTTGGAAATGTAAGGTCTATAATAATAATAAACTATAAAGGCTTTTACATGCGAACAGGTTCCAAGGCATTATACCTGCAGACTTTCAGTGTCTCTGTGTTGAATGGGCTTCTGGCTGCAGGGGGGCCAGATACATCTCGACCCGGGAATCAGACTTAAGTTCCTACTTTAGTACCTTTGTTCAAAGACGTTTTCCTATTCTTTTATTGATGGTTTATGTATGTTTATTTGCAGGTGCAGGGTGGACAGCTCCAGGGTCATATAGTTGTCGACGCAGCAGGTAATCAGACTCTGGTTCAGCAGCAGATGGAACTGGTTCCTGCCCAGTTCACTGGAAACGGCTGGCAGATCATCACTACTGCTCCCCAAATGGCCAAGGACACTGCCAATCAACCCGTCGCCGTGACGCTGGCCACCACTTCAGCCAATGACAGTGCTCCGGCAGGCCGTAAGATGAAGGCTGTGGGCGGGACTAACACCGTAGCAGCCAATCAGCAGGTGCAGCAGCAGCAGTTTCAGATCATCCAGGTGTGTGAGTGAGTGTATAGAAGGGAATGTTAGGGCCTCCTGGGTGGCGCAGTGGTTAAGGGCTAGCTGTGCCACCAGAGACTCTGGGTTCGAGCCCAGGCTCTGCCGCGACCGGGAGGTCCGTGGGGCGACGCACAATTGGCCTAGCGTTGTCCGGGTTAGGGAGGGTTTGGCCGGTAGGAATATCCTTGTCTCATCGCGCACCAGCGACTCCTGTGGCGTGCCGGGCGCAGTGTGCGCTCACCAAGGTCGCCAGGTGCACGGTGTTTCCTCCGACACTTTGGTGCGGCTGGCTTCCGGGTTGGATGCGCGCTGTGTTAAGAAGCAGTGCGGCTTGGTTGGGTCGTGTTTCGGAGGACACATGACTTTCAACCTTCGTCTCTCCCGAGCCCGTATGGGAGTTGTTGCAATGAGACAAGATAGTAGCTACTAATAATTGGATACTACGAAATTTGGGAGAAGGTCACATTTTTTTTTTTTTAAAGAAGGGAATGTTGTCTGACTGAGAATTCTTGTCTTTTTATAATTGTCTATTTGTTAGACATGTGTGGTGGATTACTGTGTTGTACTATATCTGTGTTCAGTGTTCAGAACATGCCCACCTAATGCCACTGTTTTTATGTCATGTTAATGTTTTGGTCCCTGTCCAGGTGCAAAACATTCCGTCGTCTGGGGGTGGGGTCCAATACCAGGTGATCCCCCACCTGCAGACGGCCGACGGCCAACAGATCCACATCAGCCCCCAGACTGCATCCCTGGGGGGCCAACAGATCCACATCAGCCCCCAGACTGCATCCCTGGGCGGGCAGCACATTCACATCAGGTGGGTGGCAGCTGGTCTAGTGCAGTGGTTCTCAAAACTCTCCTCAGGGACCCCCAGATGTTTACATGTATGTTGAAGCCCTGAACGAACTCACCTGATGCACCTGGTCAACTCACCTGATGCACCTGGTCAACTCACCTGATGCACCTGGTCAACTCACCTGATGCACCTGGTCAACTCACCTGATGCACCTGGTCAACTCACCTGATGCACCTGGTCAACTCACCTGATGCACCTGGTCAACTCACCTGATGCACCTGGTCAACTCACCTGATGCACCTGGTCAACTCACCTGATGCACCTGGTCAACTCACCTGATGCACCTGGTCAACCTCCCTTGATGCACCTGGTCAACTCACCTGATGCACCTGGTCAACTCACCTGATGCACCTGGTCAACTCACCTGATGCACCTGGTCAACTCACCTGATGCACCTGGTCAACTCACCTGATGCACCTGGTCAACTCACCTGATGCACCTGGTCAACTCACCTGATGCACCTGGTCAACTCACCTGATGCACCTGGTCAACTCACCTGATGCACCTGGTCAACTCACCTGATGCACCTGGTCAACTCACCTGATGCACCTGGTCAACTCACCTGATGCACCTGGTCAACCTCCCTTGATGCACCTGGTCAACTCACCTGATGCACCTGGTCAACTCACCTGATGCACCTGGTCAACTCACCTGATGCACCTGGTCAACTCACCTGATGCACCTGGTCAACTCACCTGATGCACCTGGTCAACTCACCTGATGCACCTGGTCAACTCACCTGATGCACCTGGTCAACCTCCCTTGATGCACCTGGTCAACTCACCTGATGCACCTGGTCAACTCACCTGATGCACCTGGTCAACTCACCTGATGCACCTGGTCAACTCACCTGATGCACCTGGTCAACTCACCTGATGCACCTGGTCAACTCACCTGATGCACCTGGTCAACTCACCTGATGCACCTGGTCAACTCACCTGATGCACCTGGTCAGCTCACCTGATGCACCTATTCAAGGGCTTGATGATTAGTTGACCAGTTTAATCAGGTGAGCGAGCTGTGGAATAGTTCAAATACATGGAGTGACTGAAGGTCCCCGAGTCGAGGTTTGAAAATCCCTGGTCTAGAGGTTAGAGTGGTGGTCTAGAGGTTAGAGTGGTGGTCTAGAGGTTAGAGAGGTGGTCTAGAGGTTAGAGTGGTGGTAGACAGGTGGTCTAGAGGTTAGAGTGGTGGTAGACAGGTGGTCTAGAGGTTAGAGAGGTGGTAGACAGGTGGTCTAGAGGTTAGAGAGGTGGTAGACAGGTGGTCTAGAGGTTAGAGAGGTGGTCTAGAGGTTAGAGAGGTGGTAGACAGGTGGTCTAGAGGTTAGAGAGGTGGTCTAGAGGTTAGAGAGGTGGTAGACAGGTGGTCTAGAGGTTAGAGAGGTGGTAGACAGGTGGTCTAGAGGTTAGAGAGGTGGTCTAGAGGTTAGAGAGGTGGTCTAGAGGTTGGATAGGTGGTCTAGAGGTTGGAGAGGTGGTCTAGAGGTGGTCTAGAGGTTAGAGAGGTGGTAGACAGGTGGTCTAGAGGTTAGAGAGGTGGTCTAGAGGTTAGAGAGGTGGTAGACAGGTGGTCTAGAGGTTAGAGAGGTGGTCTAGAGGTTAGAGAGGTGGTAGACAGGTGGTCTAGAGGTTAGAGAGGTGGTAAACAGGTGGTCTAGAGGTTAGAGAGGTGGTCTAGAGGTTAGAGAGGTGGTAGACAGGTGGTCTAGAGGTTAGAGAGGTGGTCTAGAGGTTAGAGAGGTGGTCTAGAGGTTGGATAGGTGGTCTAGAGGTGGTCTAGAGGTTAGAGAGGTGGTCTAGAGGTTAGAGAGGTGGTAGACAGGTGGTCTAGAGGTTAGAGAGGTGGTCTAGAGGTTAGAGAGGTGGTAGACAGGTGGTCTAGAGGTTAGAGAGGTGGTCTAGAGGTTAGAGAGGTGGTCTAGAGGTTAGAGAGGTGGTAGACAGGTGGTCTAGAGGTTAGAGAGGTGGTCTAGAGGTTAGAGAGGTGGTCTAGAGGTTGGATAGGTGGTCTAGAGGTGGTCTAGAGGTTAGAGAGGTGGTCTAGAGGTGGTAGACAGGTGGTCTAGAGGTTAGAGAGGTGGTCTAGAGGTTAGAGAGGTGGTAGACAGGTTGTCTAGAGGTTAGAGAGGTGGTCTAGAGGTTAGATAGGTGGTCTAGAGGTTAGAGAGGTGGTAAACAGGTGGTCTAGAGGTTAGAGAGGTGGTCTAGAGGTTAGAGAGGTGGTCTAGAGGTTAGAGAGGTGGTCTAGAGGTTGGATAGGTGATCTAGAGGTTGGAGAGGTGGTCTAGAGATGGTCTAGAGGTTAGAGAGGTGGTCTAGAGGTGGTAGACAGGTGGTCTAGAGGTTAGAGAGGTGGTCTAGAGGTTAGAGAGGTGGTCTAGAGGTTAGAGAGGTGGTAGACAGGTGGTCTAGAGGTTAGTGAGGTGGTCTAGAGGTTAGAGAGGTGGTCTAGAGGTTGGATAGGTGGTCTAGAGGTTGGAGAGGTGGTCTAGAGGTTGGAGAGGTGGTCTAGAGGTTAGAGAGGTGGTCTAGAGGTTAGAGAGGTGGTCTAGAGGTTAGAGAGGTGGTAGACAGGTGGTCTAGAGGTTAGAGAGGTAGTCTAGAGGTTGGAGAGGTGGTCTAGAGGTTGGATAGGTGGTCTAGAGGTTGGAGAGGTGGTCTAGAGGTTAGAGAGGTGGTAGACAGGTGGTCTAGAGGTTAGAGTGGTGGTAGACAGGTGGTCTAGAGGTTAGAGAGGTGGTCTAGAGGTTAGAGTGGTGGTAGACAGGTGGTCTAGAGGTTAGAGTGGTGGTAGACAGGTGGTCTAGAGGTTAGAGAGGTGGTCTAGAGGTTAGAGCGGTGGTCTAGAGGTTAGAGAGGTGGTAGACAGGTGGTCTAGAGGTTAGAGTGGTGGTAGACAGGTGGTCTAGAGGTTAGAGTGGTGGTAGACAGGTGGTCTAGAGGTTAGAGAGGTGGTAGACAGGTGGTCTAGAGGTTAGAGTGGTGGTAGACAGGTGGTCTAGAGGTTAGAGTGGTGGTAGACAGGTGGTCTAGAGGTTAGAGAGGTGGTAGACAGGTGGTCTAGAGGTTAGAGAGGTGGTAGACAGGTGGTCTAGAGGTTAGAGTGGTGGTAGACAGGTGGTCTAGAGGTTAGAGGGTGGTCTAGAGGTTAGAGTGGTGGTAGACAGGTGGTCTAGAGGTTAGAGAGGTGGTAGACAGGTGGTCTAGAGGTTAGAGAGGTGGTAGACAGGTGGTCTAGAGGTTAGAGAGGTGGTAGACAGGTGGTCTAGAGGTTAGAGAGGTGGTAGACAGGTGGTCTAGAGGTTAGAGAGGTGGTAGACAGGTGGTCTAGAGGTTAGAGAGGTGGTAGACAGGTGGTCTAGAGGTTAGAGTGGTGGTAGACAGGTGGTCTAGAGGTTAGAGAGGTGGTAGACAGGTGGTCTAGAGGTTAGAGTGGTGGTAGACAGGTGGTCTAGAGGTTAGAGAGGTGGTCTAGAGGTTAGAGTGGTGGTAGACAGGTGGTCTAGAGGTTAGAGTGGTGGTAGACAGGTGGTCTAGAGGTTAGAGAGGTGGTAGACAGGTGGTCTAGAGGTTAGAGAGGTGGTAGACAGGTGGTCTAGAGGTTAGAGTGGTGGTAGACAGGTGGTCTAGAGGTTAGAGTGGTGGTAGACAGGTGGTCTAGAGGTTAGAGAGGTGGTAGACAGGTGGTCTAGAGGTTAGAGAGGTGGTAGACAGGTGGTCTAGAGGTTAGAGTGGTGGTAGACAGGTGGTCTAGAGGTTAGAGAGGTGGTCTAGAGGTTAGAGTGGTGGTAGACAGGTGGTCTAGAGGTTAGAGAGGTGGTAGACAGGTGGTCTAGAGGTTAGAGAGGTGGTAGACAGGTGGTCTAGAGGTTAGAGAGGTGGTAGACAGGTGGTCTAGAGGTTAGAGAGGTGGTAGACAGGTGGTCTAGAGGTTAGAGAAGGTAGACAGGTGGTCTAGAGGTTAGAGTGGTGGTAGACAGGTGGTCTAGAGGTTAGAGTGGTGGTAGACAGGTGGTCTAGAGGTTAGAGTGGTGGTAGACAGGTGGTCTAGAGGTTAGAGAGGTGGTAGACAGGTGGTCTAGAGGTTAGAGTGGTGGTAGACAGGTGGTCTAGAGGTTAGAGTGGTGGTAGACAGGTGGTCTAGAGGTTAGAGAGGTGGTAGACAGGTGGTCTAGAGGTTAGAGAGGTGGTAGACAGGTGGTCTAGAGGTTAGAGTGGTGGTAGACAGGTGGTCTAGAGGTTAGAGAGGTGGTCTAGAGGTTAGAGTGGTGGTAGACAGGTGGTCTAGAGGTTAGAGAGGTGGTAGACAGGTGGTCTAGAGGTTAGAGAGGTGGTAGACAGGTGGTCTAGAGGTTAGAGAGGTGGTAGACAGGTGGTCTAGAGGTTGGAGAGGTGGTCTAGAGGTTAGAGAGGTGGTCTAGAGGTTAGAGAGGTGGTCTAGAGGTTAGAGAGGTGGTAGACAGGTGGTCTAGAGGTTAGAGAGGTAGTCTAGAGGTTGGAGAGGTGGTCTAGAGGTTGGATAGGTGGTCTAGAGGTTGGAGAGGTGGTCTAGAGGTTAGAGAGGTGGTAGACAGGTGGTCTAGAGGTTAGAGTGGTGGTAGACAGGTGGTCTAGAGGTTAGAGAGGTGGTCTAGAGGTTAGAGTGGTGGTAGACAGGTGGTCTAGAGGTTAGAGTGGTGGTAGACAGGTGGTCTAGAGGTTAGAGAGGTGGTCTAGAGGTTAGAGAGGTGGTCTAGAGGTTAGAGAGGTGGTAGACAGGTGGTCTAGAGGTTAGAGTGGTGGTAGACAGGTGGTCTAGAGGTTAGAGTGGTGGTAGACAGGTGGTCTAGAGGTTAGAGAGGTGGTAGACAGGTGGTCTAGAGGTTAGAGTGGTGGTAGACAGGTGGTCTAGAGGTTAGAGTGGTGGTAGACAGGTGGTCTAGAGGTTAGAGAGGTGGTAGACAGGTGGTCTAGAGGTTAGAGAGGTGGTAGACAGGTGGTCTAGAGGTTAGAGTGGTGGTAGACAGGTGGTCTAGAGGTTAGAGAGGTGGTCTAGAGGTTAGAGTGGTGGTAGACAGGTGGTCTAGAGGTTAGAGAGGTGGTAGACAGGTGGTCTAGAGGTTAGAGAGGTGGTAGACAGGTGGTCTAGAGGTTAGAGAGGTGGTAGACAGGTGGTCTAGAGGTTAGAGAGGTGGTAGACAGGTGGTCTAGAGGTTAGAGAGGTGGTAGACAGGTGGTCTAGAGGTTAGAGAGGTGGTAGACAGGTGGTCTAGAGGTTAGAGTGGTGGTAGACAGGTGGTCTAGAGGTTAGAGAGGTGGTAGACAGGTGGTCTAGAGGTTAGAGTGGTGGTAGACAGGTGGTCTAGAGGTTAGAGAGGTGGTCTAGAGGTTAGAGTGGTGGTAGACAGGTGGTCTAGAGGTTAGAGAGGTGGTAGACAGGTGGTCTAGAGGTTAGAGTGGTGGTAGACAGGTGGTCTAGAGGTTAGAGTGGTGGTAGACAGGTGGTCTAGAGGTTAGAGAGGTGGTAGACAGGTGGTCTAGAGGTTAGAGAGGTGGTAGACAGGTGGTCTAGAGGTTAGAGTGGTGGTAGACAGGTGGTCTAGAGGTTAGAGTGGTGGTAGACAGGTGGTCTAGAGGTTAGAGAGGTGGTAGACAGGTGGTCTAGAGGTTAGAGAGGTGGTAGACAGGTGGTCTAGAGGTTAGAGCGGTGGTAGACAGGTGGTCTAGAGGTTAGAGAGGTGGTCTAGAGGTTAGAGTGGTGGTAGACAGGTGGTCTAGAGGTTAGAGAGGTGGTAGACAGGTGGTCTAGAGGTTAGAGAGGTGGTAGACAGGTGGTCTAGAGGTTAGAGAGGTGGTAGACAGGTGGTCTAGAGGTTAGAGAGGTGGTAGACAGGTGGTCTAGAGGTTAGAGTGGTGGTAGACAGGTGGTCTAGAGGTTAGAGTGGTGGTAGACAGGTGGTCTAGAGGTTAGAGTGGTGGTAGACAGGTGGTCTAGAGGTTAGAGTGGTGGTAGACAGGTGGTCTAGAGGTTAGAGAGGTGGTAGACAGGTGGTCTAGAGGTTAGAGTGGTGGTAGACAGGTGGTCTAGAGGTTAGAGTGGTGGTAGACAGGTGGTCTAGAGGTTAGAGAGGTGGTAGACAGGTGGTCTAGAGGTTAGAGAGGTGGTAGACAGGTGGTCTAGAGGTTAGAGTGGTGGTAGACAGGTGGTCTAGAGGTTAGAGAGGTGGTCTAGAGGTTAGAGTGGTGGTAGACAGGTGGTCTAGAGGTTAGAGAGGTGGTAGACAGGTGGTCTAGAGGTTAGAGAGGTGGTAGACAGGTGGTCTAGAGGTTAGAGAGGTGGTAGACAGGTGGTCTAGAGGTTAGAGAGGTGGTAGACAGGTGGTCTAGAGGTTAGAGAGGTGGTCTAGACAGGTGGTCTAGAGGTTAGAGAGGTGGGTAGACAGGTGGTCTAGAGGTTAGAGTGGTGGTAGACAGGTGGTCTAGAGGTTAGAGAGGTGGTAGACAGGTGGTCTAGAGGTTAGAGTGGTGGTAGACAGGTGGTCTAGAGGTTAGAGAGGTGGTCTAGAGGTTAGAGTGGTGGTAGACAGGTGGTCTAGAGGTTAGAGAGGTGGTAGACAGGTGGTCTAGAGGTTAGAGTGGTGGTAGACAGGTGGTCTAGAGGTTAGAGTGGTGGTAGACAGGTGGTCTAGAGGTTAGAGAGGTGGTAGACAGGTGGTCTAGAGGTTAGAGAGGTGGTAGACAGGTGGTCTAGAGGTTAGAGTGGTGGTAGACAGGTGGTCTAGAGGTTAGAGTGGTGGTAGACAGGTGGTCTAGAGGTTAGAGAGGTGGTAGACAGGTGGTCTAGAGGTTAGAGAGGTGGTAGACAGGTGGTCTAGAGGTTAGAGTGGTGGTAGACAGGTGGTCTAGAGGTTAGAGAGGTGGTCTAGAGGTTAGAGTGGTGGTAGACAGGTGGTCTAGAGGTTAGAGAGGTGGTAGACAGGTGGTCTAGAGGTTAGAGAGGTGGTAGACAGGTGGTCTAGAGGTTAGAGAGGTGGTAGACAGGTGGTCTAGAGGTTAGAGAGGTGGTAGACAGGTGGTCTAGAGGTTAGAGAGGTGGTAGACAGGTGGTCTAGAGGTTAGAGAGGTGGTAGACAGGTGGTCTAGAGGTTAGAGAGGTGGTCTAGAGGTTAGAGAGGTGGTAGACAGGTGGTCTAGAGGTTAGAGAGGTGGTCTAGAGGTTAGAGAGGTGGTAGACAGGTGGTCTAGAGGTTAGAGAGGTGGTCTAGAGGTTAGAGAGGTGGTAGACAGGTGGTCTAGAGGTTAGAGAGGTGGTCTAGAGGTTAGAGAGGTGGTAGACAGGTGGTCTAGAGGTTAGAGAGGTGGTCTAGAGGTTAGAGTGGTGGTAGACAGGTGGTCTAGAGGTTAGAGAGGTGGTCTAGAGGTTAGAGAGGTGGTAGACAGGTGGTCTAGAGGTTAGAGAGGTGGTAGAGAGGTGGTCTAGAGGTTAGAGAGGTGGTAGACAGGTGGTCTAGAGGTTAGAGAGGTGGTAGACAGGTGGTCTAGAGGTTAGAGAGGTGGTAGACAGGTGGTCTAGAGGTTAGAGAGGTGGTAGACAGGTGGTCTAGAGGTTAGAGTGGTGGTAGACAGGTGGTCTAGAGGTTAGAGTGGTGGTAGACAGGTGGTCTAGAGGTTAGAGAGGTGGTAGACAGGTGGTCTAGAGGTTAGAGAGGTGGTAGACAGGTGGTCTAGAGGTTAGAGAGGTGGTAGACAGGTGGTCTAGAGGTTAGAGAGGTGGTAGACAGGTGGTCTAGAGGTTAGAGAGGTGGTAGACAGGTGGTCTAGAGGTTAGAGAGGTAGTCTAGAGGTTGGATAGGTGGTCTAGAGGTGGTCTAGAGGTTAGAGAGGTGGTCTAGAGGTTAGAGAGGTGGTAGACAGGTAGTCTAGAGGTTAGAGAGGTGGTCTAGAGGTTAGAGAGGTGGTCTAGAGGTTAGAGAGGTGGTAGACAGGTGGTCTAGAGGTTAGAGAGGTGGTAAACAGGTGGTCTAGAGGTTAGAGAGGTGGTCTAGAGGTTAGAGAGGTGGTAGACAGGTGGTCTAGAGGGTAGAGAGGTGGTAGACAGGTGGTCTAGAGGTTAGAGAGGTGGTAGACAGGTGGTCTAGAGGTTAGAGAGGTGGTCTAGAGGTTGGATAGGTGGTCTAGAGGTTGGATAGGTGGTCTAGAGGTTGGAGAGGTGGTCTAGAGGTGGTCTAGAGGTTAGAGAGGTGGTAGACAGGTGGTCTAGAGGTTAGAGAGGTGGTCTAGAGGTTAGAGAGGTGGTAGACAGGTGGTCTAGAGGTTAGAGAGGTGGTCTAGAGGTTAGAGAGGTGGTCTAGAGGTTAGAGAGGTGGTCTAGAGGTTAGAGAGGTGGTAGACAGGTGGTCTAGAGGTTAGAGAGGTGGTAAACAGGTGGTCTAGAGATTAGAGAGGTGGTCTAGAGGTTAGAGAGGTGGTAGACAGGTGGTCTAGAGGTTAGAGAGGTGGTAGACAGGTGGTCTAGAGGTTAGAGAGGTGGTCTAGAGGTTAAAGAGGTGGTCTAGAGGTTGGATAGGTGGTCTAGAGGTGGTCTAGAGGTTAGAGAGGTGGTCTAGAGGTTAGAGAGGTGGTAGACAGGTGGTCTAGAGGTTAGAGAGGTGGTCTAGAGGTTAGAGAGGTGGTAGACAGGTGGTCTAGAGGTTAGAGAGGTGGTCTAGAGGTTAGAGAGGTGGTCTAGAGGTTAGAGAGGTGGTAGACAGGTGGTCTAGAGGTTAGAGAGGTAGTCTAGAGGTTAGAGAGGTGGTAGACAGGTGGTCTAGAGGTTAGAGAGGTGGTAGACAGGTGGTCTAGAGGTTAGAGAGGTAGTCTAGAGGTTAGAGAGGTGGTCTAGAGGTTGGATAGGTGGTCTAGAGGTGGTCTAGAGGTTAGAGAGGTGGTCTAGAGGTGGTAGACAGGTGGTCTAGAGGTTAGAGAGGTGGTCTAGAGGTTAGTGAGGTGGTAGACAGGTTGTCTAGAGGTTAGAGAGGTGGTCTAGAGGTTAGATAGGTGGTCTAGAGGTGGTAGACAGGTGGTCTAGAGGTTATAGAGGTAGTCTAGAGGTTAGAGAGGTGGTAGACAGGTGGTCTAGAGGTTAGAGAGGTGGTAAACAGGTGGTCTAGAGGTTGGATAGGTGGTCTAGAGGTTGGATAGGTGGTCTAGAGGTTGGATAGGTGGTCTAGAGGTTGGAGAGGTGGTCTAGAGGTGGTCTAGAGGTTAGAGAGGTGGTAGACAGGTGGTCTAGAGGTTAGAGAGGTGGTGTAGAGGTTAGAGAGGTGGTCTAGAGATGGTAGACAGGTGGTCTAGAGGTTAGAGAGGTAGTCTAGAGGTTAGAGAGGTGGTCTAGAGAGGTGGTCTAGAGGTTGGAGAGGTGGTCTAGAGGTGGTAGACAGGTGGTCTAGAGGTTATAGAGGTAGTCTAGAGGTTAGAGAGATGGTAGACAGGTGGTCTAGAGGTTAGAGAGGTGGTAGACAGGTGGTCTAGAGGTTAGATAGGTGGTCTAGAGGTTGGAGAGGTGGTCTAGAGGTGGTAGACAGGTGGTCTAGAGGTTATAGAGGTAGTCTAGAGGTTAGAGAGGTGGTAGACAGGTGGTCTAGAGGTTAGAGAGGTGGTAAACAGGTGGTCTAGAGGTTAGAGAGGTGGTCTAGAGGTTGGATAGGTGGTCTAGAGGTTGGATAGGTGGTCTAGAGGTTGGAGAGGTGGTCTAGAGGTGGTCTAGAGGTTAGAGAGGTGGTAGACAGGTGGTCTAGAGGTTAGAGAGGTGGTGTAGAGGTTAGAGAGGTGGTCTAGAGATGGTAGACAGGTGGTCTAGAGGTTAGAGAGGTAGTCTAGAGGTTGGATAGGTGGTCTAGAGGTGGTAGACAGGTGGTCTAGAGGTTAGAGAGGTGGTGTAGAGGTTAGAGAGGTGGTAGACAGGTGGTCTAGAGGTTAGATAGGTGGTCTAGAGGTGGTAGACAGGTGGTCTAGAGGTTGGAGAGGTGGTCTAGAGGTTGGAGAGGTGGTCTAGAGGTTAGAGAGGTGGTCTAGAAGTTGGAGAGGTGGTCTAGAGGTTGGAGAGGTGGTCTAGAGGTTGGAGAGGTGGTCTAGAGGTTGGAGAGGTGGTCTAGAGGTTGGAGAGGTGGTCTAGAGGTTAGAGAGGCGGTCTAGAGGTTAGACAGGCGGTCTAGAGGTTAGAGAGGTGGTCTAGAGATTGGATAGGTGGTCTAGAGGTTGGAGAGGTGGTCTAGAGGTGGTAGACAGGTGGTCTAGAGGTTATAGAGGTAGTCTAGAGGTTAGAGAGGTGGTAGACAGGTGGTCTAGAGGTTAGAGAGGTGGTAAACAGGTGGTCTAGAGGTTAGAGAGGTGGTCTAGAGGTTGGATAGGTGGTCTAGAGGTTGGATAGGTGGTCTAGAGGTTGGATAGGTGGTAGACAGGTGGTCTAGAGGTTAGAGAGGTGGTAAACAGGTGGTCTAGAGGTTATAGAGGTAGTCTAGAGGTTAGAGAGGTGGTAGACAGGTGGTCTAGAGGTTAGAGAGGTGGTAAACAGGTGGTCTAGAGGTTGGATAGGTGGTCTAGAGGTTGGATAGGTGGTCTAGAGGTTGGATAGGTGGTCTAGAGGTTGGAGGTGGTCTAGAGGTGGTCTAGAGGTTGGATAGAGGTTAGAGAGGTGGTAGACAGGTGGTCTAGAGGTTAGAGAGGTGGTGTAGAGGTTAGAGAGGTGGTCTAGAGATGGTAGACAGGTGGTCTAGAGGTTAGAGAGGTAGTCTAGAGGTTAGAGAGGTGGTCTAGAGGTTGGATAGGTGGTCTAGAGGTTGGAGAGGTGGTCTAGAGGTTGGAGAGGTGGTCTAGAGGTTGGAGAGGTGGTCTAGAGGTTAGACAGATGGTCTAGAGGTTAGACAGGCGGTCTAGAGGTTAGAGAGGTGGTCTAGAGGTTAGAGAGGCGGTCTAGAGGTTAGAGAGGCGGTCTAGAGGTTAGACAGGCGGTCTAGAGGTTAGACAGGCGGTCTAGAGGTTAGACAGGCGGTCTAGAGGTTAGACAGGCGCTTTGGGCCATAAAAAAACTTTTTTAGATGGAAACAGATAAAGTTATTCTATTCTATTCAGTCCGGCCCAGGGGGGTCTACCAGAGCAGGTCCAGCTGATCCAGAACCAATCCCAGACCCAGGCAATCCTACAGCCAGCCAATCAGCAAGCCATCCTCACTAGTTCAGCCAATCAGACGTTGCAGCTTCGTTCCGCCCAGTCCTTCCCGTTGCAGATGCAGACCTTACAGGGCTCCCAGACCCAGGTCATGACTACAGTACCCATAAACATCGGCGGTATGACCCTCGCCCTGCCGGTCATGAATAATTTAGCAGGGAGCGGAGGCGTGCAGCTTGTCCAATCAGCCGATGGTAGCTTTACCGTAGCTAACGGCAACCAGCTTGTAACGACAACTGCAGCGGCAGTGTCCGGGGCAGTTACTGTTACCGGGTCGTCTGGTGGTACTATAACAACTGTTGCCGGGGGGGATGGAGCGTCGACAGACGGAACACAGCTGAGTTCTGTAGCCGGGTCGGACGGAGGTACGGAGAGAGACACACAGAACCAACCCAGCGACCAGGACTCTCAGATGGTATGTGTGTTTGTGTGACTAAACATCTGTGATGTAAAGGGATTTATTGATTGATTGTTTGGTTGATTAATGACTGCGTTGATTGGTTGATTGATTGTTTGATTAATGACAGCGTTGATTGGTTGATTGATTGTTTGGTTGATTAATGACAGCGTTGATTGGTTGATTGATTGTTTGGTTGATTAATTAATGTATTGATTGGTTGATTAGTTGTTTGGTTGGTTGCTTGATTGACAGGTCCAGAGCCAGGCCAACGGACTGCAGGTCCAATCAGATCCTCCAGGGACCATCCAGCAGGTCATTGTGGGACAGGTGGGTTCTACTCCTCTTATTTGACCTTTAACCTTCTATTCTACTTTATTCTACTCTATTCTATTCTTCTCTACTCTACTATATTCTACTCTATTCTACTCTATTCCATTCTACTATATTCTACTCTACTATATTCTACTATATTCTGCTCTATTCTACTCTATTCCATTCTACTATATTCTACTCTACTATATTTATACTCTATTCTGCTCTATTCTACTCTATTCTATTCAAGTATGATATGGGAATATACTATAATACATTATATTCTAAGTAGTTGTTATTATCATTGTCCAGATGGGCAACCAGTTGTTGCAGCAGATCCAGATTCAGCCACAGCAGATCACTCAGGCCCAGATCCAGCCACAGAACCAGGTAATACACACACACACACACACACACACACACACACACACACACACACACACACACACACACACACACACACACACTGTGAATCCGCAGAAAGTGTGTAAACTCTGTGTTTGTTTCTACCAGTTCCAGGGCCAGCAGATCCAAACCTTTCAGTTAGGACCAGGCGGGACCTTACAGCCCATACAAGCCTTCCAGAACCAACAGGTAACTAGCCAGCTGCTCCCTCTTCTCTTTCTTAGTTGCTTCGTTCTCACTCCTTTGTACCTGGGGATTTGAGGGATATTTTGGGGCAGTAAATTACAAACATGATAAATAAATCTGAAAGCTTATTTTTCTTCTATCGTCAATGATTTTAATGTGTGTTTTATTGATTTTAATTGAATTTCTGAATGATTGATATCTTATTTGTATTCATTGATTTCCTCCAGGTTCTGATCCGAACCCCAACCCTCTCTCCGTCGGGTCAGATCACGTGGCAGACCCTGCAGCTCCCCGGGGGAATGTCTGTGCCCCAGCAGCTGACGCTGGCCCCTGTGGGCGGGGGGGGATTCATGCAGCTGGGGGGGGCTCCCCTGACGCTGAGCGCAGCCCAGATCAACCCTGGGTCGGGGGTGCAGACAGTCAGCATTGCCGGGCTGGGCACCACTGGGGTACAGATGCAGGGGGTACCCCTCACCTTCACTGGACTACAGGGTAAAAACACAGAGAGAGACAGAGACACACACAGAGAGAGACAGATACAGAGACACACACAGAGAGAGACAGATACAGAGACACACACAGAGAGAGACCGAGAGAGAGAGTCAGACAGACAGAGAGAGACAGAGACACACACAGAGAGAGACAGATACAGAGACACACAAAGACAGAGACAGAGAGAGAGAGTGAGAGAGAGTCAGACAGACAGAGAAAGAGAGAGACAGACAGACAGAGAGAGTCAGACAGACAGAGAGAGACAGAGAGAGAGACAGACAGACAGACAGACAGAGAGAGAAACAGACAGAGAAAGAGAGACAGACAGAGAAAGGGAGAGACAGACAGACATAGGGAAACAGAGAGACAGAGAGAGAGAGAGGGAAACAGACAGACAGAGAAAGAGAGGGAAACAGACAGACAGAGAGGGAAACAGACAGACAGAGAAAGAGAGAGACAGACCGAGAGAGAGAGAGAGAGAGACAGACAGACAGACAGACAGACAGAGACAGACAGACAGACAGACAGACAGACAGACAGACAGACAGACATGGTGTGTGTTGAGTGTTGTTCTTTATTTTCTGGGGGGGTTGGGAGCAGAGCTATAAAAAAATATATATTCTATTCCACTCTACTGTATTCCACCCTACTGTATTCCACCTTACTGTATTCCACCTTACTGTATTCCACCCCACTATATTCCACCTTACTGTATTCCACCTTACTGTATTCCACCTTACTGTATTCTATTCCACCTTACTGTATTCTACCCTACTGTATTCCACCTTGCTGTATTCCACCCTACTGTATTCCACCTTGCTGTATTCCACCTTACTGTATTCCACCTTACTGTATTCTATTCCACTCTACTGTATTCTATTCCACCTTGCTGTATTCCACCCTACTGTATTCCACCTTACTGTATTCCACCTTACTGTATTCCACTCTACTGTATTCTATTCCACTCTACTGTATTCTATTCCACTCTACTATATTCCACCCTACTGTATTCCACCTTACTGTATTCCACCTTACTGTATTCCATTCTACAGTATTCTACTCCACTCTACACTCCACCAGGTCAGCCGCAGGGTCAGGAGGGAGGAGTTAAGGTCGAGCCATCCCCGGTGACGGTAACCGCGGGTAACGTTGCGGGGTCATCGCTTAGTCCAGACCAGATGGGTTCTGTCCAGAGTTCATCAGACCAAGAAGGACCGCCCAGCAAGAGGCTTCGCAGGGTGGCGTGCTCCTGTCCGAACTGTAGGGCCGGAGAGGGGAGGTACATGTGTATGCACACACACACACACACACACCCATACACACACTCATACACACACTCTCACTCTCTATGTGTGTGTGTGTGTGTGTGTGTGTGTGTGTGTGTGTGTGTGTGTGTGTGTGTGTGTGTGTGTGTGTGTGTGTGTGTGTGTGTGTGTGTGTGTGTGTGTGTGTGTGTGTGTGTGTGTGTGTGTGTTTTGCAGGACCATTGGAGACCCATCTAAGAAGAAGCAACATGTGTGTCACATGGAGGGCTGTGGAAAGGTTTACGGTAAGACCAGTCTGTACTGTGGAGAGGTTTACAGTAAGACCAGTCTATACTGTGGAAAGGTTTACGGTAAGACCAGTCTGTACTGTGGAGAGGTTTACAGTAAGACCAGTCTATACTGTGGAAAGGTTTACGGTAAGACCAGTCTGTACTGTGGAGAGGTTTACAGTAAGACCAGTCTCTCCTGTGGAAAGGTTTACAGTAAGACCAGTCTGTACTGTTGAAAGGTTTACGGTAAGACCAGTCTATACTGTGGAAAGGTTTACGGTAAGACCAGTCTGTACTGTGGAAAGGTTTTACGATAAGACCAGTCTGTACTGTGGAAAGGTTTACGGTAAGACCAGTCTATACTGTGGAAAGGTTTACGGTAAGACCAGTCTATACTGTGGAAAGTCTACGGTAAGACCAGTCTATACTGTGGAAAGGTTTACGGTAAGACCAGTCTGTACTGTGGAAAGGTTTACAGTAAGACCAGTCTATACTGTGGAAAGTTTACGGTAAGACCAGTCTGTACTGTGGAAAGGTTTACGATAAGACCAGTCTGTACTGTGGAAAGGTTTACAGTAAGAACAGTCTGTACTGTGGAAAGGTTTACAGTAAGACCAGTCTATACTGTGGAAAGTTTACGGTAAGACCAGTCTGTACTGTGGAAAGGTTTACGATAAGACCAGTCTATACTGTGGAAAGTTTACAGAACCAGTCTATACTGTGGAAAGTTTACAGTAAGACCAGTCTGACTGTGGAAGAAGCCCAAACAGACTAAAACATAATAATTTCAAACATTACTTACATTTGTATATGATGACCGCATGTCTCCATTATGTGGAGGAATACTTGGAAACGAGAATCTCTTGGATCTGTTTTCCTGCTGTTTATACAGTCTTTCATGTCCAGCAATGAAATAAAATATATACAGTAAACCCACTGCCAGTTGGGAAACCCTGCTGTAGAAAAGAGACTTCCTAGTTTATACTGTAGAAAAGAGACTTCCTAGTTTATACTGTAGAAAAGAGACTTCCTAGTTTATACTGTAGAAAAGAGACTTCCTAGTTTATACTGTAGAAAAGAGACTTCCTAGTTTATACTGTAGAAAAGAGACCCCCTAGTTTATACTGTAGAAAAGAGACCCCCTAGTTTATACTGTAGAAAAGAGACTTCCTAGTTTATACTGTAGAAAAGAGACTTCCTAGTTTATACTGTAGAAAAGAGACTTCCTAGTTTATACTGTAGAAAAGAGACACCCTAGTTTATACTGTAGAAAAGAGACTTCCTAGTTTATACTGTAGAAAAGAGACTTCCTAGTTTATACTGTAGAAAAGAGACTTCCTAGTTTATACTGTAGAAAAGAGACTTCCTAGTTTATACTGTAGAAAAGAGACTTCCTAGTTTATACTGTAGAAAAGAGACACCCTAGTTTATACTGTAGAAAATAGACTTCCTAGTTTATACTGTAGAAAAGAGACTTCCTAGTTTATACTGTAGAAAAGAGACTTCCTAGTTTATACTGTAGAAAATAGATTTATCAGTCTATACTGTAGAAAAGAGACTTCCTAGTTTATACTGTAGAAAAGAGACTTATCAGTTTATACTGTAGAAAATATACACCCTAGTTTATACTGTAGAAAATAGACTTCCTAGTTTATACTGTAGAAAAGAGACTTCCTAGTTTATACTGTAGAAAATAGACTTATAGTTTATACTGTAGAAAAGAGACTTCCTAGTTTATACTGTAGAAAATAGAGACTTATCAGTTTATACTGTAGAAAATAGATTTATCAGTTATACTGTAGAAAAGATACTTTATCAGTTTATACTGTAGAAAAGAGACTTCCGAGTTTATACTGTAGAAAAAAAACTTCCTAGTTTATACTGTAGAAAAGAGACTTCCTAGTTTATACTGTAGAAAAGAGACTTCCTAGTTTATACTGTAGAAAATATAGATTTATCAGTCTATACTGTAGAAAAGAGACTTCCTAGTTTAAACTGTAGAAAAGAGACTTCCTAGTTTAAACTGTAGAAAATAGAGGTTTATCAGTCTATACTGTAGAAAATATAGATTTATCAGTCTATACTGTAGAAAATATAGATTTATCAGTCTATACTGTAGAAAATATAGATGTATCAGTCTATGAAGAAAAATAATGTCGTAATATTTGATCTATCAGGTAAGACCAGTCACCTGAGAGCTCACCTCCGCTGGCACACAGGAGAACGACCCTTCGTCTGCAACTGGATCTTCTGTGGCAAGAGGTTCACACGCTCGGACGAACTGCAGAGACACAGACGGACACACACAGGTACACACACAGGTACACACACAGGTTCACACACAGGTACACACACAGGTACACACACAGGTTCACACACAGGTACACACACAGGTACACACACAGGTACACACACAGGGACACACACAGGTACACACACAGGTACACACACAGATATGTCCTGTGTCCAATGGTCCCTCTCATTTTTTCCGGCACTGAGCAAATGTCAGATCTGCTGAGCACAAACTTGAACGCTGTGAAAAATTCTGTACAACTTATGGTGAGCGGTTGAACACAGGCTGTTCCCGCTTTAAATTACAGTAATAACAGTAATAACAGTATAGCAGTAATAACAGTAATACAGTAATAACAGTAATTACAGTAATAGAGTAATAACAGTAATACAGTAATAACAGTAATAACAGTAAAACAGTAATAACAGTAATACAGTACTAACAGTAATACAGTAATAGCAGTAATAACAGTAATACAATAATAGCAGTAATACAATAATAGCAGTAATAACAGTAATACAATAATAGCAGTAATAGCAGTAATACAGTAATAGCAGTAATAGCAGTAATAACAGTAATACAATAATAGCAGTAATAACAGTAATACAATAATAGCAGTAATAGCAGTAATACAGTAATAGCAGTAATAGCAGTAATAACAGTAATACAATAATAGCAGTAATACAATAATAGCAGTAATACAATAATAGCAGTAATACAATAATAACAGTAATAACAGTAATAACAGTAATACAATAATAACAGTAATACAATAATAACAGTAATAGCAGTAATACAATAATAGCAGTAATACAATAATAGCAGTAATACAATAATAGCAGTAATACAGTAATAGCAGTAATAACAGTAATACAATAATAGCAATAATAACAGTAATACAATAATAGCAGTAATACAATAATAGCAGTAATACAGTAATAGCAGTAATAACAGTAATACAATAATAGCAGTAATAGCAGTAATAACAGTAATTACAGTAATAGCAGTAATACAGTAATACAGTAATAGCAGTAATACAGTAATAGCAGTAATAGCAGTAATACAATAATAGCAGTAATAACAGTAATACAATAATAGCAGTAATAGCAGTAATACAGTAATAGCAGTAATACAATAATAGCAGTAATAACAGTAATAGCAGTAATAACAGTAATACAGTGCTAACAGTAATACAGTAATAGCAGTAATAACAGTAATACAATAATAGCAGTAATAGCAGTAATACAGTAATAGCAGTAATAACAGTAATACAATAATAGCAGTAATAACAGTAATACAGTGCTAACAGTAATACAATAATAGCAGTAATAACAGTAATACAATAATAACAGTAATACAATAATAGCAGTAATACAATAATAGCAGTAATACAATAATAGCAGTAATACAATAATAGCAGTAATACAATAATAGCAGTAATACAATAATAGCAGTAATAACAGTAATACAATAATAGCAGTAATACAGTAATAGCAGTAATAACAGTAATACAATAATAGCAGTAATACAATAATAACAGTAATACAATAATAGCAGTAATACAATAATAGCAGTAATACAATAATAGCAGTAATAACAGTAATACAATAATAGCAGTAATAGCAGTAATACAGTAATAGCAGTAATAACAGTAATACAATAATAGCAGTAATACAATAATAGCAGTAATAACAGTAATACAATAATAGCAGTAATACAATAATAGCAGTAATACAATAATAGCAGTAATAACAGTAATACAATAATAGCAGTAATAACAGTAATAACAGTAATACAATAATAACAGTAATACAATAATAGCAGTAATAACAGTAATGCAGTAATAACAGTAATACAATAATAGCAGTAATACAGTAATAGCAGTAATACAATAATAGCAGTAATACAATAATAGCAGTAATAACAGTAATGCAATAATAGCAGTAATAACAGTAATACAATAATAGCAGTAATAACAGTAATAACAGTAATACAATAATAGCAGTAATAGCAGTAATACAGTAATAGCAGTAATACAATAATAGCAGTAATACAATAATAGCAGTAATAACAGTAATACAATAATAGCAGTAATACAATAATAGCAGTAATAACAGTAATACAATAATAGCAGTAATAACAGTAATACAATAATAGCAGTAATAACAGTAATACAATAATAGCAGTAATACAATAATAGCAGTAATAACAGTAATACAATAATAGCAGTAATAACAGTAATACAATAATAGCAGTAATACAATAATAGCAGTAATACAATAATTGACATTTACATTTAAGTCATTTAGCAGACGCTCTTATCCAGAGCGACTTACAAATTGGTGCATTCACCTTATGACATCCAGTGGAACAGCCACTTTACAATAGTGCATCTAAATCTTTTAAGGGGGGTGAGAAGGATACTTTATCCTATCCTAGGTATTCCTTAAAGAGGTGGGGTTTCAGGTGTCTCCGGAAGGTGGTGATTGACTCCGCTGTCCTGGCGTCGTGAGGGAGTTTGTTCCACCTTTGGGGGGCCAGAGCAGCGAACAGTTTTGACTGGGCTGAGCGGGAACTGTACTTCCTCAGTGGTAGGGAGGCGAGCAGGCCAGAGGTGGATGAACGCAGTGCCCTTGTTTGGGTGTAGGGCCTGATCAGAGCCTGGAGGTACTGAGGTGCCGTTCCCTCACAGCTCCGTAGGCAAGCACCATGGTCTTGTAGCGGATGCAAGCTTCAACTGGAAGCCAGTGGAGAGAGCGGAGGAGCGGGGTGACGTGAGAGAACTTGGGAAGGTTGAACACCAGACGGGCTGCGGCGTTCTGGATGAGTTGTAGGGGTTTAATGGCACAGGCAGGGAGCCCAGCCAACAGTGAGTTGCAGTAATCCAGACGGGAGATGACAAGTGCCTGGATTAGGACCTGCGCCGCTTCCTGTGTGAGGCAGGGTCGTACTCTGCGGATGTTGTAGAGCATGAACCTACAGGAACGGGCCACCGCCTTGATGTTAGTTGAGAACGACAGGGTGTTGTCCAGGATCACGCCAAGGTTCTTAGCGCTCTGGGAGGAGGACACAATGGAGTTGTCAACCGTGATGGCGAGATCATGGAATGGGCAGTCCTTCCCCGGGAGGAAGAGCAGCTCCGTCTTGCCGAGGTTCAGCTTGAGGTGGTGATCCGTCATCCACACTGATATGTCTGCCAGACATGCAGAGATGCGATTCGCCACCTGGTCATCAGAAGGGGGAAAGGAGAAGATTAATTGGGTGTCGTCTGCATAGCAATGATAGGAGAGACCATGTGAGGTTATGACAGATGTTAGTGTTAGTTGAGAACGACAGGGTGTAATAATAACAGTAATAGCAGTAATACAATAATAACAGTAATAGCAGTAATACAATAATAGCAGTAATAACAGTAATACAATAATAGCAGTAATACAATAATAGCAGTAATAACAGTAATACAATAATAGCAGTAATACAATAATAGCAGTAATACAATAATAACAGTAATACAATAATAACAGTAATACAATAATAGCAGTAATAACAGTAATACAATAATAGCAGTAATACAATAATAGCAGTAATAGCAGTAATACAATAATAGCAGTAATACAATAATAACAGTAATACAATAATAACAGTAATACAATAATAGCAGTAATAGCAGTAATACAATAATAGCAGTAATACAATAATAACAGTAATACAATAATAACAGTAATACAATAATAGCAGTAATAGCAGTAATACAATAATAGCAGTAATACAATAATAGCAGTAATACAGTAATAGCAGTAATACAATAATAGCAGTAATAGCAGTAATACAATAATAGCAGTAATACAATAATAACAGTAAATACAGTAATAACAGTAGTCAAGTAGGCTGCTGTGGCTATCTGATCATAATGTAGGCCTACCAGAGTGGCCTACCATCACAAACAATGGAGAAAACGCATCCCGTAACATACACACACATATATATATTATTTTTTTTAAATATATATTTGTATTTTAACTCCCCAAAGGGTTTGGGAGGCGAAGGTCGAGTAATACGTCCTCCAAAACATGACCTTCTTAACACCCGCCCGCTTAACCCGGAAGCCAGCCGCACCAATGTGTCGGAGGAAACACTGTTTAACTGACGACGAAGTCAGCCTGCAGGCGCCCGGCCCGCCACAAGGAGTCGCTAGAGCGCGATGAGCCAAGGAAAGCCCCCTCCTGCCAAACCCTCCCCTAACCTGGACAACGCTGGGCCAACTGTGCGCCATCCGATGGGACTTCCGATCACGGCCGGGTTGTGATTCAGCCCGGGATCAAACCCAGATCGGTAGTGCAACCTTCGACCGCTGCGCCTCTGCGTACCTTAGACCGCTGCGCCTCTGCGTACCTTCGACCGCTGCGCCTCTGCGTACCTTAGACCGCTGCGCCTCTGCGTACCTTAGACCGCTGCGCCTCTGCGTACCTTAGACCGCTGCGCCTCTGCGTACCTTAGACCGCTGCGCCTCTGCGTACCTTAGACCGCTGCGCCTCTGCGTACCTTAGACCGCTGCGCCTCTGCGTACCTTAGACCGCTGCGCCTCTGCGTACCTTAGACCGCTGCGCCTCTGCGTACCTTAGACCGCTGCGCCTCTGCGTACCTTAGACCGCTGCGCCGCTGCGCCTTAGACCGCTGCGCCGCTGCGTACCTTAGACCGCTGCGCCCTGCGTACCTCCTCCGCGTACCTTAGACCGCTGCGCCGCTGTGTACCTTAGACCGCTGCGCCGCTGCGTACCTTAGACCGCTGCGCCGCTGCGCCTTAGACCGCTGCGCCGCTGCGTACCTTAGACCGCTGCGCCTGCGCACACCTTTTAGACCGCTGCGCCTCTGCGTACCTTAGACCGCTGCGCCTCTGCGTACCTTAGACCGCTGCGCCTCTGCGTACCTTAGACCGCTGCGCCTCTGCGTACCTTAGACCGCTGCGCCTCTGCGTACCTTAGACCGCTGCGCCTCTGCGTACCTTAGACCGCTGCGCCTCTGCGTACCTTAGACCGCTGCGCCTCTGCGTACCTTAGACCGCTGCGCCTCTGCGTACCTTAGACCGCTGCGCCTTTGCGTACCTTAGACCGCTGCGCCTCTGCGTACCTTAGACCGCTGCGCCGCTGCGTACCTTAGACCGCTGCGCCTCTGCATACCTTAGACCGCTGCGCCTCTGCGTACCTTGGGAGGCCCATCCCATAACATTTTACCATGGAAATAGCTGTTCTGTCATTCAGCCTACAGTAGCAGCCAATGTGTGGTGTTCAATGTAGTCCTACATTCCATGAGACCTTTGAAATAAAACATGCAGGACTTGACAATAAGCTGTTCATCCACTTATCCTTCAGACAAGGTGACTGAACATGTTCTATGACGCAAGAAAGCACTTTACAAATGAAAACGCATCATTGTTCCCATATAATTTGTCTTTCTCCACATCCTCCAGGAGAGAAGAGGTTTGAGTGTCCAGAGTGCAGTAAGCGATTCATGCGTAGCGACCATCTCTCCAAACACATCAAAACCCACCTGAACAAGAAGGGAGGGGCTTCTCTCGCCATCATCACCACCGACGACATGGAAAATTCTAACCAGGGTTTAGGCTCCTCCCCTCGCATCGTAACTATGGCGACGCTCTCCCAGGACTCCGCCCCCGCCACACCAACGGCCTCCTCGCCGAATCAAATGGAGGGAGAAGAGGAGGAAGAGGAGGAGTTTGAGTAGTGACCAGTGACCACTTCTTGTGAAAGGAAGAAGCAGGGAGGGCTGACTTCCAGGTTGGTCTCCATGGTTACGCCGTGGCGGTCAGGTGGTAGATTATTTTTATTATTATTTATTTGTTTTTGAAACGGACTCAAACAGAAGACAAATATGATTGACTGATAATGACAAACAGACAGAGAAATCTGAATCTAAACTAATAATTGAGTCCAACAACAGTCTTAAAGGTATGAATTTGTAGAATGATGTTTAATAACAGAACAGAGGTCAGGAGAAAAGGCACATCTGAACTCGCACTCTATCCCCTATATAGTGCACTACTTTTGGCCAGAGCCTTCTGAGTAGTTTGTTATGTTAGGAAGAGGGTGTCATTTTGGATAGGTTTATTAGACTAGCACAAAACAGTTGTAAAACATCAAGAAGAGACATTGGATGTGTCCCAAATGGCCAGGGTAACATTTGAAACGCAACAATCTCTATGCACAAAGATGTTCTGTAACTATGGTGATGAGGATGATGAAACATTGTGGCGTGGTCTCGACTGTTGACAGACAGGTGAGAGGAGCTGGCGTGTGTGTGTGTGTGTGTGTGTGTGTGTGTGTGTGTGTGTGTGTGTGTGTGTGTGTGTGTGTGTGTGTGTGTGTGTGTGTGTGTGTGTGTGTGTGTGTGTGTGTGTGTGTGTGTGTGTGTGTGTGTGTGTTTCAACAGGACTATAGTTCTAGTAAAGAGGATCTGATAAACAGAAGAAAGACAATACAAGGAGGAATAGACTAACAGAGTAGAAAAAAGCAGATTTATAAATGATGCATTCCTAGAAAGAAACGCTTGGCATTTTAAATATTTGTTTCTATAAAACTACCAATCGAGCTTTCTTTCTCCCAACAGGCTGTTTACTGAAAGCAATACTATAAGACAATCCTAGTGAAACCATGTTTACATTAAAGAGAGGAAAAGGAAAGGTTTATTTTGGTATGAAACAGCCAGTCAGCTCACAGCGTTCAGGGTATACTGACGCCATCATACACAGCGGCGTCACTTCCTGCTCGATGATGTCATATTGCTGAGTGCACCTTTTAAGATGTAGCTCTGCCAGGGTTGGTGGGTGGGTAGGACAGGGTCAGTAAGCAGCACTTATGTCAAGTCACCTCAGACACTCAGAGCAGCAGATATTGTCACATCCCGTTAAGAATACAGCAGTGATGTCACTCAATCATCGGACCTTAATGCATGTGGAAACTTGTAGAAAAGATCAATGCCTGAAATCAATGAGATACATTCCAGTATTGAGACATATTCCAGATACACAACATGACCAAAGGTATGTGGACACCTGCTCGTCGAACATCTCGTTCCAAAATCATGGGCTTTAATATGGAGTTGGTCCCCTCTCTTTGCGGCTATAACAGCCTCCACTCTTCTGGGAAGGATTTCCAGATGTTGGAACATTGCTGCGGGGACTTGCTTCTATTCAGCCACAAGAGCATTGGTGAGGTCGGGCACTGATGTTGGGCGATTAGGCCTGGCTCACAGTCAGCGTTCCAAAGGTGTTCGATGGGGTTGAGGTCAGGGCTCTGTGCAGGGCAGTCAAGTTGGCGGTGCCGTTCTGTGAGTTTGTGTGGCCTACCACTTTGCCGCTGAGCCGTTGTTGCTCCTCGACGTTTCCACTTCACAATAACAGCACTTACAGTTGACCGGGGCAACTCTAGCAGGGAAGACATTTTACAAACTGACTTGTTGGAAAGGTGGCATCCTATGACGGTGCGACGTTGAAAGTCACTGAGCTCTTCAGTACAGGCCATTCTACTGCCAACGTTTGTCTATGGAGATTGCATGGTTGTGTGCTCGATTTAATACACCTGTCAGCAACGGGTGTGGCTGAAATAGCCACTAATTTGAAGGGGTGTCCACATACTTTTGTATATATATATAGTGCATCTATTAGTCCTATTTCAAGTCATTAGAGATAATCCATTAACAGTAACAGAGTTCCAGTGTGATTTGACGTTGGCGCTGCTTCCTCGGCATTGCGAAGGCCCCCTGTGTGTGAGTCCTGGTACTACGCCTTAACACAAGCAGTACATACCCCCCCCCATGCTCACTTCTGCTTTCTGTGTGATAGACAGAGAGAGGACGCAGGAAGACAATGGGTGATGGAGGGGAAAGAAGGGGGTTGTGGGTAATTCTATTTGCTTTTTGACATGTTTCTGGTGATGTTGGTCTATGTTAATGTACATATTTTGTTCTCACATTTTATTTTATTTTTTTTTTTTTTGGGGGGTCTTTTTATTCCCCCCCCCAGTATGTTCTGACACAGATGATTACTGTGTACAGCTAATTTATTATTCGCCCTGTGTTAATACCTGCCTTTTGCTGGAGTGTATTGTAACCTACGCATTGATCAGAGGTATGTGTAGCATGCTGTGTTTCAGTGCTGTTTTCTCTTCTTTTTATTTATTTTAAACTGATTTTTTCTACGTCCAACTACTCCCCGTCATTTCTACTACTTTCTCGCGCCATAATATGTTTAAAAAATAAATAAAAAGATTAAAGTAAAGAAATAAATAATAATGAAATGGTTTATATACCAAACAGACGTGGATGTTTTTGGTAATATTTTGTGTGACAACCAGTTTTCTTTAATATTTTCTAGTGACATCTCATTTGTATAATGTTTTTCTAAGCTGTTGTTGGATCTCGATGCTGGTCTCCAAGGCTGCAGGTTCTTCACTGTTGATATTCTAGTGATATTGTATTGACATTTTTAAATCAACTTTGTACAAAACATGTTATGTGACTGGGATTTAAAGTAGTGAAAAGAGAACAAAAATGACTTTGCTTGCATAACATTTAAAATAAAGTGATTAAAATCAGTCTCAACCTGTCTCTCTCACTCCTAACTCTGTGTGTGTGGGTGGTCTGTTGGGACATGTAGTGACACTGACCTCTTGCTATGAAGTTGCTCTGATACCACTTGAAAATAAAAGGGGACTTTGGCTCTCTCTCTTCCCTATATCTCTCTTCCCTCCCTTCCCTATCTCTCTCCCCTCCCTTCCCTATCTCTTTCCCCTCCCTTCCCTATATCTCTCTTCCCACCCTTCCCTATCTCTCTTCCCTATATCTCTCTTCCCACCCTTCCCTATCTTTCTCACCTCCCTTCCCTATCTCTCTCCCCTCCCTTCCCTATCTCTCTTCCCTGTCTTCCCTATCTCCCTTCCCTCCCTTCCCTATCTCTCTTCCCTATCTATCTTCCCTCTCTTCCCTCTCTTCCCTATCTCTCCCCTCCCTCCCCTATCTCTCTTCCCTATCTCTCTTCCCTCCCTTCCCTATCTCTCTTTCCTCCCTTCCCTATCTCTCTCCCTATCTCTCTTCCCTCCCTTCCCTATCTCTCTCCCTTCCCTATCTCTCCCCTCCCTCCCCTATCTCTCTCCCCTCCCTTCCCTATCTCTCTCCCTTCCCTATCTCTCCCCTCCCTCCCCTATCTCTCTTCCCTCCCTTCCCTATCTCTCTCCCCTCCCTTCCCTATCTCTCTTTCCTCCCTTCCCTATCTCTCTTTCCTCCCTTCCCTATCTCTCTTTCCTCCCTTCCCTATCTCTCTTCCCTCCCTTCCCTATCTCTCTTTCCTCCCTTCCCTATCTCTCCCCTCCCTCCCTATCTCTCTTTCCTCCCTTCCCTATCTCTCTCCCCTCCCTTCCCTATCTCTCTTTCCTCCCTTCCCTATCTCTCTTTCCTCCCTTCCCTATCTCTCTTTCCTCCCTTCCCTATCTCTCTTTCCTCCCTTCCCTATCTCTCTTTCCTCCCTTCCCTATCTCTCTTCCCTCCCTTCCCTATCTCTCTCCCCTCCCTTCCCTATCTCTCTTCATGTCACCTGTTGTGTGTATGTACTGACAAGTATGTGTAACTGATAGATGCAAACACACACACTACATGTTAATGTTATTAAATGTATGTATATTGTACATTATTTTGTCTGTAATGTCTTTTTCGATACGTGTCGGCCCCCAGTAAGTCTAACTGTCACCATTGGCGTCGGCTAATAGGGATCCTAATAAAATCTAATTAAATATAATCTCAGTTTTGTTGTGAATGTAGTAGTAGTGAAGTCTAGTCTAAGCTTGTGATGATCGTCACGGAGACTTATATTTTCAAATTGTCCTCTCTACACACACACACACACACACCTGCGGTGCCCTAGAAACATGTTGGCTGGTGTGTACTCTGTAATTACCTCGGAAGCCCAACCTCCTCTGTACAGCCCCTCTGAGGGGGTTGCTAGGCAACGACGGCAGGCCAGAGGCGTGGCTGGTTGTGTCTGTCTGTGTGAGTGTGCGTGTGCAGGCGTAGCTGGTTGTGTGTGTGTGTGGAGGTTGATTTTTAGAGGAAAAAAACCACACAAACTATATAGGAATAGAAAAGACCAAACGTTTTTCTGTTTCATTGCTGTGCATCAACTTTATCTTGTAAAATATTACAGTACATCTTTGGGGTACGTGCACTGAGGGTACAAAACATTAGGAACACTTTCCTAATATCGAGTTGCCCTCAGAACAGCCTCAAATCATCGGGGCATGGACTCCACAAGGTGTCGAAAGTGTTCCACAGGGATACTGACCCATGTTGACTCCAATGGTTCCCCACTGTTGTGTCAAGCTGGCTGGATGTCCTTTGGGTGGGGGACCACAGGAAACTGTTGAGTGTGGAAAAACCCAGCAGCATTGCAGTTCTTGACACACTCAAACCTGTGCGCCAGGCACTTAATACCATACCCTGTTAAAAGGCACTTAAATATTTAGTCTTGCCCATTCACCCTCTGAAAGGCACACAATCATGTCTTAATTGTCTCAAGGCTTAAAAATCCTTCTTTAACCTGTCTCCTGCCCTTCATCTACACTGATTGAAGTGGATTTAACAAGTGACATCAATAAGGGAACATAGCTTTCACCTGGTCAGTCTATGTCATGGAAAGAGCAAGTGTTCATAATGTTTGTGTATTTCACTAATGAACTTCACTAATGAGCCAAATAACACACCTGAGGTTATAAAGATGGTGTAACACGTATCAGTAGAAATCTGACACGTTTAATCATGTTACAGGAACTCTTAATCACATGACTTTACAGAAAATATACAGAAAAGTGGCGTTAATATACAAACATAATGCCCAGTTAGCAGGCTGAGTTCAAATAGGCTCCATTTAGATTTACGAGTTTGAACTTTCGGGAGTATTGCTATGGTTCCATTTTACTGGACAAAGACGGTGATGTCACTCACGCAGAAATGATCGACATGACATACGTTGTGTTGACAAAATTCTTAAGTGCTGCTTATGAATGAGGGTTATGAACGTGTAACAAAGACCTTCTCCGGGTACCCTTCACTGTCTTCCCGACAGACGCGTTGAACTACGCAGTGCAGACGGGAGTAGTCAAGCTTCGTGACGTGAGACGATGGCTACCAGTCTTTGAAAGTGTTTGACGTAATGTGTCTTCCAGTTGAAGAGATTATTGTTATTATTGCAGATTCATTTAACAGAGCTACAGTCCTGTAATATTATAGCCATACAAACATACAACACAAAAAACAATTGGAAATAAATCATAATAAATAATAATAAAGTTCTTGACTAAATAAATTATCAGCTTATGCTGTAAACATCAGACATCAGATGTAGAGAAAAACAGAAAACCTAAAAAATTTATTATTAATTGTCCTTCATAGTTCTGGAATTCATGCAGATAGAAATGGAACGTTCAGGTGCCAATCATGAACCTTCCCACTACAGGAGCCAAACAGGAGCCTTCCCAGTGGTTCAGGAGCCAATCAGCAGTCACCCCATAGTTCAGGAGTTAATCAGCTCCTCCCTAAGAGTTCAGGAGCCAATTCATTCTCAGTAGTCTGACGCAACACTATGATGCTAGCACAAATGTCAAATCTAATGCCTATTTAATAAACTAATGCTTGCTTCAAATATTAAAACTATATGCATTCTGTACAGTGACAACCATTGGAGGCTACCTGTCCTCTAAAAACTCCAGTTATGTCAGGCACACATACTCACACACACAAAATAAAGTGTGTGAGAGCCACCATTCATTCACTCATCCATCTGTCCATACATTTGCCTGTGTGTCATTCCACCACCGACCACTGGGTGGGAGGCTAGCGCAGGACACCTAGGTTGAGCAGTGATGAGAGAGATCCAGTAAATTGTAACCCTATAGTGTTCACGGTGATAAAAGCATACTTAGCATTGATAAATACATCAATGATCGATGTACCTTTCAATGGCTGCCAGTCCATAGAGCCACAGAAAAATACTCTTATTTGTTGCCCTGTCCAGATTTTTACTATCCTTCCCCTAACCTGTAACCAGTGATTGAAGTGGACTCAAAAAGGTCACTGTAATTTAACTGTTAAAGGATTTCATATTTCAGAGTCAGTATTCTATAAGCAGTAGAACATTAGACATGCTGCTTCTCTGTACCGGTCAGCACTTCAACCTCTGAACTTCAACCTCAGACAACTTCACTGCCAGGCTTCACCCATAGACATCTTTGGAATGGTGATACACATCTCCATTGGCTGGTCAGGGTCCAGGGGGCAGTTCCTCCAGTAGGATGTGGTCTTCTCATTGGTGGTTGGGATGTACGACTGGTCCTAATGATACAACATACACAGGTAGTCAGAAACACACACACATGTCTATGTTCTATTTGTATTTATTATGGATCCCCATTAGTTCCTGTCAAGGCAGCAGCTACTCTTCCTGGGGTTTATTATGGATCCCCATTAGTTCCTGTCAAGGCAGCAGCTACTCTTCCTGGGGTTTATTATGGATCCCCATTAGTTCCTGTCAAGGCAGCAGCTACTCTTCCTGGGGTTTATTATGGATCTCCATTAGTTCCTGTCAAGGCAGCAGCTACTCTTCCTGGGGTTTATTATGGATCTCCATTAGTTCCTGCCAAGGCAGCAGCTACTCTTCCTGGGGTTTATTATGGATCCCCATTAGTTCCTGTCAAGGCAGCAGCTACTCTTCCTGGGGTTTATTATGGATTCCCATTAGTTCCTGTCAAGGCAGCAGCTACTCTTCCTGGGGTTTATTATGGATCTCCATTAGTTCCTGCCAAGGCAGCAGCTACTCTTCCTGGGGTTTATTATGGATCCCCATTAGTTCCTGTCAAGGCAGCAGCTACTCTTCCTGGGGTTTATTATGGATCCCCATTAGTTCCTGTCAAGGCAGCAGCTACTCTTCCTGGGGTTTATTATGGATCTCCATTAGTTCCTGCCAAGGCAGCAGCTACTCTTCCTGGGGTTTATTATGGATCCCCATTAGTTCCTGTCAAGGCAGCAGCTACTCTTCCTGGGGTTTATTATGGATCCCAATTAGTTCCTGTCAAGGCAGCAGCTACTCTTCCTGGGGTTTATTATGGATTCCCATTAGTTCCTGTCAAGGCAGCAGCTACTCTTCCTGGGGTTTATTATGGATCTCCATTAGTTCCTGCCAAGGCAGCAGCTACTCTTCCTGGGGTTTATTATGGATCCCCATTAGTTCTTGCCAAGGCAGCAGCTACTCTTCCTGGGGTTTATTATGGATCCCCATTAGTTCCTGCCAAGGCAGCAGCTACTCTTCCTGGGGTTTATTATGGATCCCCATTAGTTCTTGCCAAGGCAGCAGCTACTCTTCCTGGGGTTTATTATGGATTCCCATTAGTTCCTGCCAAGGCAGCAGCTACCCTTCCTGGGGTGCAAACAAATTAAGGCTCTTACATTATACATAAAACAAAATATAAAACAGTACATCATATAACATTATTACACCAGTATATATCTACAATAAATAATGTATAATACCACCATACAACAATATTACAGTGTACTTGTGAGTGGAGTGCGTGTGCGTTTGCGTCTGGTGGCATGTCTTGTGGGGTATGCATGGGTGTCTGAGCTGTGTGCCAGTAGTTTAAACAGACAACTCGGGTGCATTCAGCCTGTCAATACTTCTCACAAATACAAGAAGTGATGAAGTCAATCTCTTCTCTACTTTGAGCCATGAGAGATTGACATGCATATGATCAATGTTAGCTCTCAGAGTACATTTAAGGGCCAGCCGTGCTGCTCTGTTCTGAGCCAATTGTAATCCTAAGTCACTCTTTTTGGCACCTGACCACAGCACTGGACAGTAGTCCAGGTGCGAGAAAACTAGGGCCTCTAGTGCTGCCTTGTTGATGTAAGGCAGAGCTGTGCTTTATTATGGACAGATTTCTCCCCATCTTAGCTACTGTTGTATCAATATGTTTTGACCATGACCGTTTACAATTCAGGGTTACTCCAAGCAGTTTAGTCTCCTCAACTTTTTGAGGTATAGGGTTTAGTGAATGATTTGTCCCAAATACAATGCTTTTACTCGAGGAGTAACTTATTTCTTGCCACCCATTCTGAAACTAACTACAGCTCTTTGTTAAGTGTTGCAGTCATTTCAGTCATTATAGTAGCTGACATGTATAGTGTTGAGTCATCCGCATACATAGACACACTGGCTTTACTCAAGGCCAATGGCATGTCGTTAGTAAAGATTTTAAAAAGTAAGGGGCCTAGACAGCTACCCTGGGGAATGCCTGATTCTACCTGGATAATGTTGGAAAGGCTTCCATTAAAGACCGCCCTCTGTGTTCTGTTAGACAGGTAAGTCTTTATCCACAATATGTTGTAACTTTAATGGGTTACAGAGTTAATGTTTAAGTTAATTCATTGAGCTGTATCTGTATATATCTTTACAGTTATTTACATATTTTATTAGAATTGGAGATTGAGAGAACTACACACATATTTTGTTGTATTGGTTAGTATTAAATCACGCTTTTGACTGCAAGTTCCAGAATGCCTTGCGACAGGAAGTAGAGAGAGACCACGCTAGTTATGTGCAAGTGACAAGTGATTATGCTGACTTTTCGCTAGCAACTTACTTTTATTGTTCTGTAGAATCTAAAGTTGTTAAATGTAACGTAAACATTATTACTAAAAGAAGCTTTCATTTCAAACCCGACGTCCCGAGTCATTACTTTGAAGATAGTTATTCTATATTTTGATGCCGACGTTCCATACAATCTGTCCAATAGCAGGGGGTGTAAAGCCATAACACATATGTTCCTGTATGTATCTATAGCAGGGGGTGTAAAGCCATAACACATATGTTCCTGCATGTATCTATAGCAGGGGGTGTAAAGCCATAACACATATGTTCCTGCATGTATCTATAGCAGGGGTGTAAAGCCATAACACATATGTTCCTGTATGTATCTATAGCAGGGGTGTAAAGCCATAACACATATGTTCCTGTATGTATCTAAAGCAGGGGTGTAAAGCCATAACACATATGTTCCTGTATGTATCTAAAGCAGGGGGTGTAAAGCCATAACACATATGTTCCTGTATGTATCTATAGCAGGGGTGTAAAGCCATAACACATATGTTCCTGTATGTATCTAAAGCAGGGGGTGTAAAGCCATAACACATATGTTCCTGCATGTATCTATAGCAGGGGGTGTAAAGCCATAACACATATGTTCCTGTATGTATCTATAGCAGGGGTGTAAAGCCATAACACATATGTTCCTGTATGTATCTAAAGCAGGGGTGTAAAGCCATAACACATATGTTCCTGCATGTATCTATAGCAGGGGGTGTAAAGCCATAACACATATGTTCCTGTATGTATCTATAGCAGGGGGTGTAAAGCCATAACACATATGTTCCTGTATGTATCTATAGCAGGGGGTGTAAAGCCATAACACATATGTTCCTGTATGTATCTAAAGCAGGGGGTGTAAAGCCATAACACATATGTTCCTGTATGTATCTAAAGCAGGGGGTGTAAAGCCATAACACATATGTTCCTGTATGTATCTATAGCAGGGGGTGTAAAGCCATAACACATATGTTCCTGTATGTATCTATAGCAGGGGGTGTAAAGCCATAACACATATGTTCCTGTATGTATCTATAGCAGGGGGTGTAAAGCCATAACACATATGTTCCTGTATGTATCTATAGCAGGGGGTGTAAATCCATAACACATATGTTCCTGTATGTATCTATAGCAGGGGGTGTAAAGCCATAACACATATGTTCCTGTATGTATCTATAGCAGGGGGTGTAAAGCCATAACACATATGTTCCTGTATGTATCTATAGCAGGGGGTGTAAAGCCATAACACATATGTTCCTGTATGTATCTATAGCAGGGGGTGTAAAGCCATAACACATATGTTCCTGTATGTATCTAAAGCAGGGGTACTCAAATATTATTTGACAAGATCCTGTCACACAAATGTCCTAGGTGGAAAACGTGCAGATGGATATGGTCATTTATTGGCGTAGTAAGCCAGCTTAGTGGAGTCTGCCACTAGCACAGTCAGTGTAGTCAGCTCAGCTATCCCCATTGAGACCGTGTCTGTGCCTCGACCTAGGTTGGTTAAAACTAAACATGGCGGTGTTCTCCTTAGCAATCTCACTAGAATAAAGACCTCCTCCATTCCTGGCATTATTGAAAGAGGTTGTGATACCTCACATCTCAAAATAGGGATTACTTAATGTTAGGTCCCTCACTTCTAAGGCAGTCTTAGTCAATGAACTAATCACTGATCATAATCTTGATGTGATTGGACTGACTGAAACCTGGCTCAAGCCTGATGAATTTACTGTGTTAAATGAGGCCTCTCCTCCTGGTTACACTAGTGACCATATCCCCCGCGCATCCCGCAAAGGCGGAGGTGTTGCTAACATTTATGACAGCAAATGTCAATTTACAAAAAAAATACTGTTTTCGTCTTTTGCGCTTCTAGTCCTGTAAACTATGCAGCCTACTCACTACATTTTTAAAGCTACTGTTTACAGGCCTCCTGGATCGTAGACAGCGTTCCTCACTGAGTTCTCTGAATTCCTGTTGGACCTTGTAGTCATGGCAGATATTATTCACATTTTTGGTAACTTTAATATTCACATGGAAAAGTCCACAGACCCACTCCAAAGAGCTTCATCGACTCAGTGGGTTTTGTATAACATGTCTCTGGACCTACTCATTGCCACAGTCGTATCCTGGATCTAGTTTGAATTTTAAGAAATGTTTTTCCTCATAGTCCTGGACTGTCGGACCACCATTTTATTACGTTTGCAATCGTAACAAAAAATCTGCTCTGACCCCAACCAAGGATCATCAAAAGCCGTGCTATAAATTCTCGGACAACCCAAAGATTCCTAGATGCCCTTCCAGACTCCCTTCACCTACCCAAGGACGTCAGAGTACAAAAATCAGTTAACCACCTAACTGAGGAACTAAATGTAACCTTGCCTAATACCCTAGATGCAGTAGCATCCCTAAAAACTAAAAACATTTGTCACAAGAAATTTGCTCCCTGGTACACAGAAAATACCTGAGCTCTGAAGCAAGCTTCCAGAAAATACCCGAGCTCTGAAGCAAGCTTCCAGAAAATACCCGAGCCCTGAAGCAAGCTTCCAGAAAATACCCGAGCTCTGAAGCAAGCTTTCAGAAAATACCCGAGCTCTGAAGCAAGCTTCCAGAAAATACCCGAGCTCTGAAGCAAGCTTCCAGAAAATACCCGAGCCCTGAAGCAAGCTTCCAGAAAATACCCGAGCTCTGAAGCAAGCTTCCAGAAAATACCCGAGCTCTGAAGCAAGCTTCCAGAAAATACCCGAGCTCTGAAGCAAGCTTCCAGAAAATACCCGAGCCCTGAAGCAAGCTTACAGAAAATACCCGAGCCCTGAAGCAAGCTTCCAGAAAATACCCGAGCCCTGAAGCAAGCTTCCAGAAAATACCCGAGCCCTGAAGCAAGCTTCCAGAAAATACCCGAGCTCTGAAGCAAGCTTCCAGAAAATTGGAACGGAAATGGCGCTACACTAAACTGGAAGTCTTCCGACTAGATTGCAAAGACAGCACTATGCAATATCGAAGAGGCCTCCCTGCTGCTGAATCAACCTATTTTTCCAACCTAATTGAGGAGAATAAGAATAATCCAAATGTATGTTTGATACTGTAGCAAAACTCAATTTAACACTTCACTTCAGGAGTGATGAATTCATGAACTTCTTTGATGAAAAGATCAAGCTCATTAGAAAGCAAATTACGGACTCCTCTTTGAACCTGCGTATTTCTCCAAAGTTCAGTTGTCCTGAGTCTGCACAGAACTTCCAGGAACTAGGATCGATGGACACGCTCAAGTTTTCAATCCTGTATCTCTTTACACATTCATGAAAAGAGTTGTGGCCTCTAAACCCTCAAGCTGCATACTGTATTACTGTACATACTACTATACATACTGTATAGACACTCTGTGTCTGCCTGCCTGACCAGTCTGCCTGCCTTGACCACGAGCCTGTCTGTCACTCTGTACCTGCCTGCCTGACCAGTCTGCCTGCCTTGACCACGAGCCTGTCTGCCACTCTGTACCTGCCTGCCTGACCAGTCTGCCTGCCTTGACCTCGAGCCTGTCTGTCACTCTGTGTCTGCCTGCCTTGACCACGAGTCTGTCTGTCACTCTGTGTCTGCCTGCCTTGACCTCGAGCCTGTCTGTCACTCTGTGTCTGCCTGCCTTGACCACGAGCCTGTCTGTCACTCTGTACCTGCCTGCCTGACCAGTCTGCCTGCCTTGACCACGAGCCTGTCTGCCACTCTGTGTCTGCCTGCCTTGACCACGAGTCTGTCTGCCACTCTGTGTCTGCCTGCCTTGACCACGAGCCTGTCTGCCACTCTGTGTCTGCCTGCCTGACCAGTCTGCCTGCCTTGACCACGAGCCTGTCTGTCACTCTGTACCTGCCTGCCTGACCAGTCTGCCTGCCTTGACCACGAGCCTGTCTGCCACTCTGTACCTGCCTGCCTGACCAGTCTGCCTGCCTTGACCACGAGCCTGTCTGCCACTCTGTACCTGCCTGCCTGACCAGTCTGCCTGCCTTGACCACGAGTCTGTCTGCCACTCTGTGTCTGCCTGCCTTGACCTCGAGCCTGTCTGCCACTCTGTACCTGCCTGCCTGACCAGTCTGCCTGCCTTGACCACGAGTCTGTCTGCCACTCTGTGTCTGCCTGCCTTGACCTCGAGCCTGTCTGCCACTCTGTGTCTGCCTGCCTGACCAGTCTGCCTGCCTTGACCTCGAGCCTGTCTGCCACTCTGTGTCTGCCTGCCTGACCAGTCTGCCTGCCTTGACCTCGAGCCTGTCTGCCACTCTGTACCTGCCTGCCTTGACCACAAGCCTGTCTGCCTCTCTGTGTCTGCCTGCCTGACCAGTCTGCCTGCCTTGACCTCGAGCCTGTCTGCCACTCTGTACCTGCCTGCCTGACCAGTCTGCCTGTCTTGACCACGAGCCTGTCTGCCACTCTGTGTCTGCCTGCCTGACCAGTCTGCCTGCCTTGACCACGAGCCTGTCTGTCACTCTGTGTCTGGCTGCCTTGACCTCGAGCCTGTCTGCCACTCTGTGTCTGCCTGCCTGACCAGTCTGCCTGTCTTGACCACGAGCCTGTCTGTCACTCTGTGTCTGCCTGCCTGACCAGTCTGCCTGCCTTGACCACGAGCCTGTCTGCCACTCTGTACCTCCTGGATTCTGAACTGGTTTTGACCTTTGGCCTGTCCACGACCACTCTCTGGCCTTCTCCTATTGGATTAAAAAAAACATCTTAAACTCCAACCATCTGCCTTCTGTGTCTGCATCTGTGTCTCGCCTTGTGTCATGGTATCAGTGTGTATATAAAGTATTACAGTATCATGACTATTCCTGCGTGTATTTAAAGTATTGGAGTATGTTACCTTGCCAGTGGGGTTGTATTGTGGGTCAGTGGCGCCACCCTGTGGCAGGGATCGTCTCTGCAGCAGCAACACCAGTACAGCGATCATCACCAGGCCAGAGAGGAATGTCAACACACACACACTGACAAACATCCTCATGTACCGCCCTCTGGATACACACTCTGGAGACACACAGACAAACACACACAGCTGTGAGTACTACACATTGTAGAAGGACACGCCAATATTTGACCCTGAAATAGTAACAACGTACCACACTGTCCACACAGACACACTGTCCACACAGACACACTGTCCACACTGTCCACACTGTCCACACAGATACACTGTCCACACAGATACACTGTCCACACTGTCCACACAGAGACACTGTCCACACAGAGACACTGTCCACACTGTCAACACAGATGCACTGTCCACACAGATACACTGTCACACTGTCCACACTGTCAACACAGATACACTGTCCACACAGACACACTGTCCACACAGATACACTGTCACACTGTCCACACTGTCAACACAGATACACTGTCCACACAGACACACTGTCTACACTGTCCACACAGATACACTGTCCACACAGACACACTGTCCACACTGTCCACACAGATACACTGTCCACACAGATACACTGTCACACTGTCCACACTGTCCACACAGATACACTGTCCACACAGATACACTGTCACACTGTCCACACTGTCAACACAGATACACTGTCCACACAGACACACTGTCTACACTGTCCACACAGATACACTGTCCACACAGACACACTGTCCACACTGTCCACACAGATACACTGTCCACACAGATACACTGTCACACTGTCCACACTGTCCACACAGATACACTGTCAACACAGACACACTGTCCACACAGACACACTGTCCACACAGACACACTGTCCACACAGATACACTGTCACACTGTCCACACTGTCAACACAGATACACTGTCCACACAGACACACTGTCTACACTGTCCACACAGATACACTGTCCACACAGACACACTGTCCACACTGTCCACACAGATACACTGTCCACACAGATACACTGTCACACTGTCCACACTGTCCACACAGATACACTGTCCACACAGATACACTGTCACACTGTCCACACTGTCAACACAGATACACTGTCCACACAGACACACTGTCCACACAGATACACTGTCCACACAGATACACTGTCACACTGTCCACACAGATACACTGTCCACACAGATACACTGTCACACTGTCCACACTGTCAACACAGATACACTGTCCACACAGACACACTGTCCACACAGACTAACTGTCCACACTGTCAACACAGATACACTGTCCACACAGATACACTGTCCACACAGACACACTGTCCACACTGTCAACACAGATACACTGTCAACACAGATACACTGTCCACACTGTCAACACAGATACACTGTCCACACTGTCCACACAGATACACTGTCCACACAGATACACTGTCCACACAGATACACTGATACACTGTCCACACAGATACACTGTCCACACAGATACACTGTCCACACAGATACACTGATACACTGTCCACACAGATACACTGTCCACACAGATACACTGTCCACACAGATACACTGATAACACTGTCCACACAGATACACTGTCCACACAGATACACTGATACACTGTCCACACAGATACACTGTCCACACAGATACACTGTCCACACAGATACACTGATACACTGTCCACACAGATACACTGTCCACACAGATACACTGTCCACACAGATACACTGATACACTGTCCACACAGATACACTGTCCACACAGATACACTGTCCACACAGATACACAGATACACTGTCCACACAGATACACTGTCCACACAGATACACAGATACACTGTCCACACAGATACACTGTCCACACAGATACACTGTCCACACAGATACACAGATACACTGTCCACACAGATACACTGTCCACACAGATACACTGTCCACACAGATACACTGTCCACACAGATACACTGTCCACACAGATACACTGTCCACACAGATACACTGATACACTGTCCACACAGATACACTGTCCACACAGATACACTGTCCACACAGATACACTGATACACTGTCCACACAGATACACTGTCCACACAGATACACTGTCCACACAGATACACAGATACACTGTCCACACAGATACACTGTCCACACAGATACACAGATACACTGTCCACACAGATACACTGTCCACACAGATACACTGTCCACACAGATACACTGTCCACACAGATACACTGTCCACACA
>NC_068439.1:12384388-12386888 GCF_023373465.1 Oncorhynchus keta | reverse complement strand
TAGAGGGTAGAGTTAGAGGTAGAGGGGTAGAGGTAGAGGAGAGTTAGAGTGAGAGTTAGAAGTAGAGGTAGAGTTACAGGTAGAGTTAGAGGTTGAGGTAGAGGTTGAGGTAGAGGTATAGAGGTAGAGGTAGAGGTTGAGGTTGAGGTAGAGGTAGAGGTTGAGGTAGAGGTAGAGGTGTATAGGTAGAGTTAGAGGTTGAGGTAGAGGTTGAGGTAGAGGTGTAGAGGTAGAGTTAGAGGTGTAGAGGTTGAGGTGTAGAGGTTGAGGTGTAGAGGTTGAGGTTGAGGCAGAGGTGTAGAGGCAGAGGTTGAGGCTGAGGTAGAAGTTGAGGTAGAGGTTGAGGTAGAGGTAGAGGTTGAGGTAGAGGTGTAGAGGTAGAGGTGTAGAGGTAGAGGTTGAGGTAGAGGGGTAGAGGTAGAGTTAGAGGTAGAGGGAGAGTTAGAAGTAGAGTTGGAGGTAGAGGTAGAGGGGGGGAGGTAGAGGTAGAGGGGTAGAGGTAGGAGGTAGAGGTAGAGGTAGAGTTACAGATTGAGGTAGAGGTTGAGGTAGAGGTAGAGGTGTAGAGGTAGAGGTGTAGAGGTAGAGGTTGAGGTAGAGGGGTAGAGGTAGAGTTAGAGGTAGAGGGAGAGTTAGAAGTAGAGTTGGAGGTAGAGGTAGAGGGGTAGAGGCAGAGGTAGAGGGGTAGAGGTAGAGGTAGAGGTAGAGTTACAGATTGAGGTAGAGGTTGAGGTAGAAGTGTAGAGGTAGAGGTTGAGGTTGAGGTAGAGGTAGAGGGGGTAGAGGTAGAGGTAGAGTTAGAGGTAGAGGTAGAGTTAGAGGTAGAGTTAGAGGGGTAGAGGTAGAGTTAGAGGTAGAGGAGAGTTAGAAGTAGAGTTAGAGGTAGAGGGAGAGTTAGCGGTAGAGAGGTAGAGTTAGAGGGGTAGAGGTAGAGGAAGAGGTAGAGGGGTAGAATTGGAGGTAGAGGTAGAGGGGTAGTGGTAGAGGTAGAGGCAGAGTTAGTTAGAGGTAGCGTTAGAGGTAGAGGGGGTAGAGGGAGAGAGGTAGAGTAGAAGTAGAGGTAGAGGTAGAGGGGTAGAGTTGCAGGTAGAGTTAGAGGTAGAGTTACAGATTGAGGTAGAGGTTGAGGTAGAAGTGTAGAGGTAGAGGTTAAGGTTGAGGTAGAGGTAGAGGGTAGAGTTAGAGGTAGAGGTAGAGGGGTAGAGGTAGAGGTAGAGTTAGAGGGAGAGTTAGTGGTAGAGGTAGAGGTAGAGTTAGAGGGGTAGAGGTAGAGGAAGAGGTAGAGGGGTAGAATTGGAGGGAGAGGTAGAGGGGTAGAGTTAGAGGTAGAGTTAGAGGTAGAGGTAGAGTTAGAGGTAGAGTTAGAGGTAGAGGGGTAGAGGTAGAGGGAGAGTTAGAGTTAGAGTTAGAGGTAGAGGTAGAGTTAGAGGTAGAGTTAGAGGTAGAGGGGTAGAGGTAGATGGAGAGTTAGAGTGAGTTAGAAGTAGAGGTAGAGTTACAGGTAGAGTTAGAGGTTGAGGTAGAGTTGAGGTAGAGGTATAGAGGTAGAGGGTAGAGGTAGAGGCTGAGGTTGAGGTAGAGGTAGAGGTTGAGGTAGAGGTAGAGGTGTATAGGTAGAGTTAGAGGTTGAGGTAGAGGTTGAGGTAGAGGTGTAGAGGTAGAGTTAGGAGGTGTAGAGGTTGAGGTGTAGAGGTTGAGGTGTAGAGGTTGAGGTTGAGGTAGACGAGAGGTGTAGAGGTAGAGGTTGAGGTTGAGGTAGAGGTAGAGGCTGAGGTAGAGGTTGAGGTAGAGGTTGAGGTAGAGGTAGAGGTGTAGAGGTAGAGGTGTAGAGGTAGAGGTTGAGGTAGAGGGTAGAGGTAGAGTTAGAGGTAGAGGGAGAGTTAGAAGTAGAGTTGGAGGTAGAGGTAGAGGGGTAGAGGTAGAGGTAGAGGGGTAGAGGTAGAGGTAGAGGTAGGGGTAGAGTTAGAGTTAGAGGTAGAGGTAGAGTTACAGATTGAGGTAGAGGTTGAGGTAGAAGTGTAGAGGTAGAGGTTGAGGTTGAGGTAGAGGTAGAGGGGTAGAGTTAGAGGTAGAGGTAGAGGGGTAGAGGTAGAGGTAGAGTTAGAGGTAGAGGTAGAGTTAGAGGTAGAGTTAGAGGGGTAGAGGTAGAGTTAGAGGTAGAGGGAGAGTTAGAAGTAGAGTTAGAGGTAGAGGGAGAGTTAGCGGTAGAGGTAGAGTTAGAGGGGTAGAGGTAGAGGAAGAGGTAGAGGGGTAGAATTGGAGGGAGAGGTAGAGGGGGTAGAGTTAGAGGTAGAGGTAGAGGTAGAGGTAGAGTTAGAGGTAGAGTTAGAGGTAGAGGGAGAGGGAGAGTTAGCGGTAGAGGTAGAGGGGTTGAGGTAGAATTAGAGATAGAGTTAGAGGTTGAGGTAGAGGTTGAGGTAGAGGTGTAGAGGTAGAGGTGTAGAGGTAGAGGTTGAGGTGTATAGGTAGAGGTGTAGAGGTAGAGGTAGAGGTGTAGAGG
>NC_068439.1:12379388-12381888 GCF_023373465.1 Oncorhynchus keta | reverse complement strand
AGTTACAACAGTGTATAGAGTTACAACACCGTATAGAGTTACAACAGTGTATAGAGTTACAACAGTGTATAGAGTTACAACACCATATAGAGTTACAACAGTGTATAGAGTTACAACACCATATAGAGTTACAACAGTGTATAGAGTTACAACAGTGTATAGAGTTACAACACCATAGAGTTACAACAGTGTATAGAGTTACAACACCGTGTATAGAGTTACAACACCGTATAGAGTTACAACAGTGTATAGAGTTACAACACCAACAGTGTATAGAGTTACAACACCGTATAGAGTTACAACAGTGTATAGAGTTACAACAGTGTATAGAGTTACAACAGTGTATAGAGTTACAACAGTGTATAGAGTTACAACAGTGTATAGAGTTACAACAGTGTATAGAGTTACAACACCATATAGAGTTACAACACCATATAGAGTTACAACAGTGTATAGAGTTACAACAGTGTATAGAGTTACAACAGTGTATATAGTTACAACAGTGTATAGAGTTACAACACCATATAGAGTTACAACAGTGTATAGAGTTACAACACCATATAGAGTTACAACACCATATAGAGTTACAACACCGTATAGAGTTACAACAGTGTATAGAGTTACAACAGTGTATAGAGTTACAACAGCGTATAGAGTTACAACACCATATAGAGTTACAACACCGTATAGAGTTACAACAGTGTATAGAGTTACAACACCGAGTTACAACAGTAACACCAGAGTTACAACAGTGTATAGAGTTACAACACCATATAGAGTTACAACAGTGTATAGAGTTACAACAGTGTATAGAGTTACAACACCATATAGAGTTACAACACCGTATAGAGTTACAACAGTGTATAGAGTTACAACACCATATAGAGTTACAACACCATATAGAGTTACAACACCGTATAGAGTTACAACAGTGTATAGAGTTACAACAGTGTATAGAGTTACAACAGTGTATAGAGTTACAACACCATATAGAGTTACAACACCGTATAGAGTTACAACAGTGTATAGAGTTACAACACCGTATAGAGTTACAACAGTGTATAGAGTTACAACACCGTATAGAGTTACAACAGTGTATAGAGTTACAACACCGTATAGAGTTACAACACCGTATAGAGTTACAACAGTGTATAGAGTTACAACACCATATAGAGTTACAACAGTGTATAGAGTTACAACACCATATAGAGTTACAACACCATATAGAGTTACAACAGTGTATAGAGTTACAACACCATATAGAGTTACAACACCGTATAGAGTTACAACAGTGTATAGAGTTACAACAGTGTATAGAGTTACAACAGTGTATAGAGTTACAACACCATATAGAGTTACAACAGTGTATAGAGTTACAACAGTGTATAGAGTTACAACAGTGTATAGAGTTACAACACCATATAGAGTTACAACACCGTATAGAGTTACAACAGTGTATAGAGTTACAACACCATATAGAGTTACAACAGTGTATAGAGTTACAACAGTGTATAGAGTTACAACACCATATAGAGTTACAACAGTGTATAGAGTTACAACACCGTATACAGTTACAACACCATATAGAGTTACAACACCGTATAGAGTTACAACAGTGTATAGAGTTACAACAGTGTATATAGTTACAACACCATATAGAGTTACAACAGTGTATAGAGTTACAACACCATATAGAGTTACAACAGTGTATAGAGTTACAACACCATATAGAGTTACAACACCGTATAGAGTTACAACAGTGTATAGAGTTACAACAGTGTATATAGTTACAACAGTGTATAGAGTTACAACACCATATAGAGTTACAACAGCGTATAGAGTTACAACAGTGTATAGAGTTACAACACCGTATAGAGTTACAACACCATATAGAGTTACAACACCGTATAGAGTTACAACACCATATAGAGTTACAACACCGTATAGAGTTACAACAGTGTATAGAGTTACAACAGTGTATAGAGTTACAACACCGTATAGAGTTACAACACCATATAGAGTTACAACACCGTATAGAGTTACAACAGTGTATAGAGTTACAACAGTGTATATAGTTACAACACCATATAGAGTTACAACAGTGTATAGAGTTACAACACCGTATAGAGTTACAACAGTGTATAGAGTTACAACACCGTATAGAGTTACAACAGTGTATAGAGTTACAACAGTGTATAGAGTTACAACACCATATAGAGTTACAACAGTGTATAGAGTTACAACAGTGTATAGAGTTACAACACACCATATAGAGTTACAACAGTGTATAGAGTTACAACAGTGTATAGAGTTACAACACCGTATAGAGTTACAACACTGTATAGAGTTACAACAGTGTATAGAGTTACAACACCGTATAGAGTTACAACACCGTTACAACAGATAGTTACAACACCGTATAGAGTTACAACACTGTATAGAGTTACAACACCGTATAGAGTTACAACAGTGTATAGAGTTACAACAGTGTATAGAGTTA
>NC_068439.1:12369388-12374388 GCF_023373465.1 Oncorhynchus keta | reverse complement strand
AGAGAGAGAGACAGAGAGAGAGACAGAGAGAGAGACAGAGAGACTGTGTCTGTTTGTGTGACTGTGAGTGTGTTTGTGTGATTGTGAGTGTGTTTGTGTGATTGTGAGTGTGTTTGTGTGATTGTGAGTGTGTTTGTGTGATTGTGTGATTGTGAGTGTGTTTGTGTGACTGTGAGTGTGTTTGTGGGACTGTGAGTGTGTTTGTGTGATTGTGTTTGTGTGATTGTGAGTGTGTTTGTGTGATTGTGAGTGTGTTTGTGTGTTTGTGTGATTGTGAGTGTGTTTGTGTGACTGTGAGTGTGTTTGTGTGATTGTGAGTGTGTTTGTGTGATTGTGAGTGTGTTTGTGTGACTGTGAGTGTGTTTGTGTGATTGTGAGTGTGTTTGTGTGATTGTGAGTGTGTTTGTGTGACTGTGAGTGTGTTTGTGTGATTGTGAGTGTGTTTGTGTGATTGTGATTGTGAGTGTGTTTGTGTGATTGTGAGTGTGTTTGTGTGATTGTGAGTGTGTTTGTGTGATTGTGAGTGTGTTTGTGAGTGTGTTTGTGTGATTGTGAGTGTGTTTGTGTGACTGTGAGTGTGTTTGTGTGATTGTGAGTGTGTTTGTGTGATTGTGATTGTGAGTGTGTTTGTGTGATTGTGAGTGTGTTTGTGTGACTGTGAGTGTGTTTGTGTGACTGTGAGTGTGTTTGTGTGATTGTGAGTGTGTTTGTGTGACTGTGAGTGTGTTTGTGTGATTGTGAGTGTGTTTGTGTGATTGTGAGTGTGTTTGTGTGATTGTGAGTGTGTTTGTGTGATTGTGAGTGTGTTTGTGTGATTGTGAGTGTGTTTGTGTGATTGTGAGTGTGTTTGTGTGACTGTGAGTGTGTTTGTGTGATTGTGAGTGTGTTTGTGTGACTGTGAGTGTGTTTGTGTGACTGTGAGTGTGTTTGTGTGACTGTGAGTGTGTTTGTGTGATTGTGAGTGTGTTTGTGTGACTGTGAGTGTGTTTGTGTGACTGTGAGTGTGTTTGTGTGATTGTGACTTTGTGATTGTGTTTGTGTGATTGTGAGTGTGTTTGTGTGATTGTGAGTGTGTTTGTGTGATTGTGAGTGTGTTTGTGTGATTGTGAGTGTGTTTGTGTTTGTGTGATTGTGATTGTGAGTGTGTTTGTGTGACTGTGAGTGTGTTTGTGTGACTGTGAGTGTGTTTGTGTGATTGTGAGTGTGTTTGTGATTGTGTTTGTGATTGTGAGTGTGTTTGTGTGATTGTGAGTGTGTTTGTGTGATTGTGAGTGTGTTTGTGTGATTGTGTTTGTGTTTGTGTGATTGTGAGTGTGTTTGTGTGATTGTGAGTGTGTTTGTGTTTGTGTGATTGTGAGTGTGATTGTGAGTGTGTTTGTGTGACTGTGAGTGTGTTTGTGTGACTGTGAGTGTGTTTGTGTGATTGTGAGTGTGTTTGTGTGATTGTGAGTGTGTTTGTGTGATTGTGAGTTTGTTTGTGTGACTGTGAGTGTGTTTGTGTGACTGTGAGTGTGTTTGTGTGACTGTGAGTGTGTTTGTGTGATTGTGAGTGTGTTTGTAAGTGTGTTTGTGTGATTGTGAGTGTGTTTGTGTGACTGTGAGTGTGTTTGTGTGATTGTGAGTGTGATTGTGAGTGTGTTTGTGTGATTGTGAGTGTGTGCTAGTGTTTCTGTCACCCTACCTGCAGGGGTTATTTAACTTGGAGGGGTGTACGTTGATGTAGGGTGAGACATTTTTGTCGACAAAGGAGCCGAACCCCAGGCGCAGATCACTGGAATGTTCTCTCATACGGGTGGACAAGGCCACGCCCACCTTCTTCAGCTGGACCAATAGGGATTCATCAGGAAGTGTTGTTTTTACATAATGTACATCCAACCAATCAGGGTTGAGATGTCAAAGGTTAGAGTAAACACGTAGCTCAGCTAATAAAATAAAGAATTGATTCATTAATACTAATATATTAATACTACTCTAAGTCCCTGGTTCAAATCCAGACTGAATCACATCTGGCCGTGATTGGGAGTCCCGTAGGGTGGCGCACAATTGGCCCAGCGTCGTCCGGGGTGGGCCGTCATTGTAAATAAGAATTTGTTCTTAACTGACTTGCCTAGTTAAATAAACAATAAATATTTAGAGTATTGTAAATGATGCAACCAGTCACTCACCTGGTCCAGGTTGTCCTGCATGGATGCTGATACGTCCACCAGGGAGTACAGATCAACAGGATACCTCTCTAACTGTTGTACTGCTACTACCACACTGGCCTCAGCACCTACACACAGTGTCATGTTGATTTGGAATAAAACAAACACTTAAAACGAAGCAGCATTACAACCAGGAAATAAAGCTCAGGACAATATTATGTACAACAACCAGAAACAACCACATGCATCACGATGTACATTATAACAGGTCAATGTGCAAAAACAGCCAATCAGTGAGTTGCTCTGCCCCTCACCTGGTCGGAGTGTGAGTGTGATCTCTCCAGGTGAAACCTGGGTTCTGCTGGTCGTAGGGTTGACCTCCACCATGATCTCTGGATGCTCTATGAATTCTAGGCCACACCCCCTCCTGGCCAGGGTCACTGCCAGGTCACAGCGCTCTCCCACCTCAGCTCCATCCAGGAAACGCTGTTAGGGGTCAGAGGTCAGATGTCAAAGGTTAGAGGTTAGGGACCATTCCTTTATCTCTGGAGATTATATAAGGGGTCAAATCCATTTAATGTTGTATTTTATCACGCATCCCCATTGGCTGCTGTCACCGGCTTCATCAATAAGTGCATCGATGACGTTGTTCCCACAGTGACTGTACGTACATACCCTAACCAGAAGCAATGGATTACAGGCAACATCCGCACTGAGCTAAAGTGTAGAGCTGCTGCTTTCAAGGAGCGGGACTCTAACCCAGATGCTTATAAGAAATCCCGCTATGCCCTCAGACGAACTATCAAACAAGTAAAGGGGAAATACAGGACTAAGATTGGCGCTCGTCGGATGTGGCAGGGCTTGTGAGCTGGGCTTCCCTTTAAACTGTTGACCTTTAAACAGGTCAACATTCACAAAGCTGCAGGGCCAGACGGATTACCAGGAAGTGTACTCCCAGCATGCACGGACAAACTGGCAAAGTGTCGTCACTGACATTTTCAACCTCTCCCTGTCCGAGTCTGTAATACCAACATGTTTGAAGCAGACCAACATAGTCCCAGTGCCCAAGAACACTAAGGTAACCTGCCTAAAGAACTACTGACCCGTAGCACTCACGTCTGTAGCCATGAAATGCTTTGAAAGGCTGGTCATGGCTCACATCAACACCATTATCACATAAACCCTAGACCCACTCCAATTTGCATACCGCCCCAACAGATCCACAGATGATGCAATCTCTATTTCACTCCACACAAAAGGAACACCTATGTGAGAATGATATTCATTGACAACAGCTCAGCGTTCAACACCATAGAGCCCTCAAAGTTCATCACTAAGCTAAGGACCCTGGGACTAAACACCTCCCTCTGCAACTGGATCCTGGACTTCCTGACGGGCCGCCCCCAGGTGGTAAGGGAAGGCAACAACACATCTGCCACGCTGATCCTCAATACAGGGGCCCCTCAGGGGTGCGTGCTCAGTCCCCTCCTGTACTCCCTGTGCGTGGCCAAGCACGACTCCAACACCATCATTAATGGTTGCTGTTATCCAGGACCTCTATACCAGGCAGTGTAAGAGAAAGGCCCAAAAAAATCTGCCCAAGACCCCAGCCACCCTAGTCATAGATTGTTCTCTCTGCTACCGCACTGCAAGCGGTACCGGAGCGCCAAGTCGAGGTTCAAAAGGCTTCTTAACAGCTCCTACACCCAAGCCATAAAACTCCTGAACAGCTAATCAAATGGCTACCCAGACTATGTTTCCACTGCTGCTACTCGCTGTTTATTATGTATTATCTATGCATAGTCACTTTACCCCTACCTACAGGTACATATTACTGAAATTTCCTCAACTAACCTGTACCCCTGCACATTGACTCGGTACCCCCTGTATATAGCCTCGTTATTGTTATTTTATTTTTGCTCATACATATTTTACTTTAGTTTATTTATTAAATATTATTCTAAACTATTATTTTTTCTTAAAACTGCATTGTTGGTTAAGGGCTTGTAAGTAAGCATTTCACTGTTAGGTCTACTACACCTGTTGTATTCAGATTTCAGATCTAGATCTACATACATTCAGCATTTCCTACGGTCTACACCTGTTCATTCAGCATTTCACTCTATTGTCTACTACACCTGTTGTATTCAGCATTTCTGGCTACTACACCTATTAAGCATTTCACTGTGGTCTACTGACCTGTTGTATCAGCATTTCACTGTAAGATCTACTAACCTCAGCAAGACGGAGCTCCTCTTCCTCCCGGGAAGGACTGCCCGTCTATTCAGCATTTCACGGTACGGTCTCCATTTCATCTCGCCTACTCACGGTTGACAACTTTCATTGTGTCCTCCCTGTTGTATTCAGCATTTCAGAGCGTCTACTACACCTGTTGTATTCAGTTTCACCTGGTCTACACCCTGTCGTTTCAGCTTTCACTGTAAGGTCGGTGTATTCAGCATTTCCTGTAGGTTCATGCTCTACAACATTTCACTGTAAGGTCTACTACACCTGTTGTATTCAGCACACGGAAGCGGTCGCACCTGTCCTAATCCAGGCACTGTCATCTACACCTGTTGTATTACTGCATTTCGCTGTTGGCTGGGCTCCTGCACCTGTTGTATTCAGCATTTCAACCCTACACACTCATTCAGATTTCACGCTGGTCAGCCCTGTTGTATTCAGCCTTTCACTGTACTCTACACCTGTTGTATTCCGCATTTCCGCTACGGTCTCCACTGGCTTCCATTCAGCATTTCATCCGGTCTACACCTGTTGTATTGCAGCATTTCACTGAGCTGTGACCTGGTATTCGGCACACCTCAGCATTTCACGTACCTCCAGGTATTCAGATTT
>NC_068439.1:12336888-12364388 GCF_023373465.1 Oncorhynchus keta | reverse complement strand
TTAAATTAATTAGTGAATTAACAAGCAGCTCTGACTTAATTACTGTGTAGCTGTGCTCTTGACAGATCAATAACAGGATCAATGCCCTGATAAACATAATCAACGCCTTTTCAATGCCTGAAGAGATTTATAATATAAGGCTGAGCATATAACAGTATGAAAAATGTATTTGATAGATTCAGTGCATTGATAGGTTATATGTGGTTTTCATTGTTATTGACACAGTAAGATGTGTCAGTGCAACGTCACGTCGGGGACGCTGATAGATGACCAGCAGGGTGACGAGTCCGGACATTGACGAGTACATTATCGTCCATTGTTTGTAATCTATGTATGCTTGTGTTCCCTCATGTGCTTTATGTATTGATTTGTTGTTAATTTAAAAAATATATTAAAAAATTATATATATATTTTTTTATCCAGACTGGTCTCATAAACTACATACATAGCATAATAAACGCAAATCCGGGACACTCGGACATTCATTCATAGTTAATGATTGCTTTATTCATTCATCTGTGACACCCATTAACACAATGATGATGTTATCCATTTAATAAAGATACGTCTCCATTCGCTCTTTCTGCAGTAGCCTCGCCGAGCTGTCAAGGTATATTCTGTCACTCACCGGAATGAGAGCTCCCGCTGGTGATGTTAGCGGCCAAAAGCAGGAAGAGCAGCACAGGATTGTCGTATTTACGTAGCCAGGAAGTCATATCCACACCAGGAGCAGGCTTGTATTCGAGACACCAGCAGCAACAGGCTACTACTGACACTATCCGATAATCAACCGGGAAATACCTTGCGGCCGCGCTAACAAGAAGCAGCGCCGGGAATGCACGGTGGTCGTTGGTGCATCGTTTTTTAAATATCCCCCCGTTCATCTGCTTCATGTAGAATCACCCGGCAAGCTTCAAAGCGAAAAGGAGAAAGTGAAAACGAGACATCTCTCTTTCTCTCTCATCGTAGCAGCTGTTGTTTTGTGCATTCCCCAGCACATCCCGCGTCCCAGGAGAGACTGAGTCCGTTCGAAAAACACCTGAAATGTTCTTCTTTGTAATGTTTCAACCTTGAGCGTTTCACGTCCATGTGCTAATTTTCTCCCTGCATGAGAAATGCGCTCCCTTTCTCTATCTCTCTCTCAATTAATTTCAATGGGCTTTATTGGCATGGGAAACATATGTTAACATTGCCAAAGCAAGTGAAGTAGATAATAAACAAAAGTGTAATAAACAATACAAAGTTACAGTAAACATTGCACATAATATACTGTGTTGTAACGATGTGCAAATAGTTACAAGTACAAAACGGAAAATAAATAAGCATAAGGTTTCCCTCAAGAATTTAGCGCCATCCATCATTCCTTCCATTCTGACCAGTTTCCAAGTCCCTGCCGATGAAAAACATCCCCACATCATGATGCTGCCACCACCATGCTTCACTGTGGGGATGGTGATCTCAGGGTGATGAGAGGTGTTGCATTTGCACCAGACATAGCATTGTCCTTGATGGCCAAAAAGCTACATTTTAGTCTCATCTGACCAGAGTACCTTCTTCCATATGTTGGGGAGTCTCCCACATGCCTTTTGGCGAACACCAAATGTGTTTGCTAATTTTTTTCTTTAAGCAATGCCTTTTTTATGGTCACTCTTCTGTAAAGCCCAGCTCTGTGGAGTGTATGGTTTAAATGGTTCTATGGACAGATACTCCAATCTCCGCTGTGTAGCTTTGCAGCTCCTTCAGGGTTATCTTTGGTCTCTTTGTTGCCTCTCTGAATAATGTCCTCCTTGCCTGGTCCGTGAGTTTTGATCTGCGGCCCTCTTCTGGCAGGTTTGTTGTGGTGCCATATTCTTTCCATTTTTTTATAATGGATTTTAATGGTGCCTCGTGGGATGTTCAAAGTTTCAGATATTTTTTTATAACCCAACCCTGATCTGTACTTCTCCACAACTTTGTCCCTGACCAGTTTGGAGAGCTCCTTGGTGTTCATGGTGCGGCTTGCTTGGTGGTGCCCCTTTGCTTAGTGGTGTTGAAGACTCTGAGGCCTTTCAGAACAGGTGTGTATATATACTGAGATCATGTGACAGATCATGTGACACTTAGATTGCACACAGGTGGACTTTATTTAAGTAATTACTTCTGAAGGTAAGTGGTGGCACCAGATCTAATTTAGGGGCTTCAGAGCAAAGGGGGTGAATACATATACACGCACCACTTTTCCGGGGAGGTTTTTGTAATTATTTTTTTCATTCCACTTCACCAATTTGGACTATTTTGTGTATGTCCATTTCATGAAATCCAAATAATAATCCAATTAAATGACAGGTTGTAATGCAACAAAATCGGTAAAACGCCACGGGGGATGAATACTTCTGCACCGCACTGTATGTGCATCCCTTACAGCCCACCCTTCTCATTAACCTGTGGTGAGTTATTCACCATTATTGATAAACAAATAAGGTTTTATATGTAAGATGGCTAAATAAAGAGCAAAATTATTGATTATTATATTACTATCTGTGCCCTGGTCCTATAAGAGCTCGTTGTCACTTCCCACGAGCCGGGTTGTGACAAAAACTCACACTCATTCTTATGTTTAATAAATGTATCGTGTGGCAGTCTTACAATGATGGCAAAAAAAAAACATTTCAGAGTGCGCTGACCCTGCTGCTAGAGGGGGTACAGCTGACCCTGCTGCTAGAGGGGGTACAGCTGACCCTGCTGCTAGAGGGGGTACAGCTGACCCTGCTGCTAGAGGGGGTACAGCTGACCCTGCTGCTAGAGGGGGTACAGCTGACCCTGCTGCTAGAGGGGGTACAGCTGACCCTGGTGCTAGAGGGGGTACAGCTGACCCTGCTGCTAGAGGGGGTACAGCTGACCCTGCTGCTAGAGGGGGTACAGCTGACCCTGCTGCTAGAGGGGGTACAGCTGACCCTGCTGCTAGAGGGGGTACAGCTGACCCTGCTGCTAGAGGGGGTACAGCTGACCCTGATGCTAGAGGGGGTACAGCTGACCCTGGTGCTCGAGGGGGTACAGCTGACCCTGCTGCTAGAGGGGGTACAGCTGACCCTGCTGCTAGAGGGGGTACGCAGCTGGAGGTTGAATGTTTGAAGGGGTACGGAACTATAATAATAATAATACTATGTTTGGGAACCACTGCCCTAGAAGCCGAAATAATCCTTTGCTCACCAGAAGAATGTAATAAATCGATAGAATGAAATGTTTCAATCTATTTGACATCGGTAAAGTTTTCTCATCTCTGCTTCTTTCACAGAGCAAAGACGTTTAGGGACCGGGGAGAAAATGCAATAAGCCTAAAACGTTATAAAACTGTCCGTTTGACCGGTTATAAGAAAATCGAAAGCTGTGAAAACGAACCAATATGTTTCTGATAAGATTTCAGCTCTGATTGGATGTATGTACACTACCGTTCAAAAGTTTGGGGTCACTTAGAAATGTCCTTGTTTTTGAAAGAAAAGCATTTTTTGTCCATTAAAATAACATCAAATTGATCAGAAATACAGTGTAGACATTGTTAATGTTGTAAATGACTATTGTAGCTGGAAACAGCTGATTTTTTAAATGGAATATCTACATAGGCGTACAGAGGCCCATTATCAGCAACCATCACTCCTGTGTTCCAATAGTACGTTGTGTTAGCTAATCCAAGTTAATCATTTTAAAAGGCTAACTGATCATTAGAAAACCCTTTTGCAATTACGTATCACAGCTGAAAACTGTTGTTCTGATTAAAGAAGCAATAAAACTGGCCTTCTTTGGACTAGTTGAGTATCTGGAGCATCAGCATTTGTGGGTTCGATTACAGGCTCAAAATGGCTAGAAACCAAGAACTTTCTTCTGAAACTCGTCAGTCTATTCTTGTTCTGAGAAATGAAGGCTATTCCATGTGAGAAATTGCCAACAAACTGAAGATCTTTTAAAACACTGTGTATTACTCCCTTCACAGAACAGCGCAAACTGGCTCTAACCAGATTAGAAAGAGGAGTGGGAGGCCCTCGTGCACAACTGAGCAAGAGGACAAGTACATTAGAGTGTCTAGTTTAAGAAACAGATGCCTCACAAGTCCTCAACTGGCAGCTTCATTTATTATTACCCACAAAACACCAGTGTCAATGTCAACAGTGACGAGCGACTCCAGGATGCTGGCCTTCTAGGCAGAGTTGCAAAGACAAAGCCATAGGTCAGATTGGACAATAAAAAGAAAATATTAGGATTGGCAAAAGAACACAGACACTGGACAGAGGAACTCTGCCTAGAAGGCCAGCATCCGGAGTCGCCTCTTCACTGTTGACGTTGAGACTGCGGGTACTATTTAATTAATGAAGCTGCCAGTTGAGGTCTGTTTCTCAAACTAGACACGTTCACATTCTCTCAAAAATAAATAAGTCATGTCTCCACTCTTGTTCCCGAGTCAAAATGTGCCTACATTTGGTGTATAAATTTACTTCAAGAAATGCTTAATGCTGCAGGAGTTAATATTGAGGCTATGTGAGTGGTTATAGACTTACAGTAAGTGTCCAGATTTCAGTTTCCATTTACCTCATCTAAACAGTAGGCTACAGTTCCCTTGATGTGCCATAGTCCTATTTGAAGGCCCTATCTTGTGACTTTCGAATTTGTATAGCGCCTCACAATCATCACACATAACATAGCCAGCACTGCTATCATCAAATCTTTCTCAAACATGACTTTACTCTCCCTTCTCTTTATTTTCAACTATTTTCTATTATTGAATTCAACTCCGACATTCTCATTTTAACCCCCGTGGATGGACTTTTAAACTTGTTCTACCTGTTCCCAAAAGCCTTTGGTGATTGATATGTAGGCTATTTGTTCCGGATACAGTTAGACCCTAAAGTTTAGGCTTACACAGCGGTTGAACAAGTACCCAATTGTCATACTTGAGTAAAAGTGAAGATACCTTAATAGAAAATGACTCAAGTAAAAGTCACCCAGTAAAATACTACTTGAGTAAATGTCTAAACGTATTTGGTTTTTAAATATAAACGTAAGCATCAAAACATAAATGTAATTGCTAAAATGTACTTAACTATCAGAAGTAAATGTACAAGTATACATAATTTCAAATTCCTTATATTAAGCCAAGCAGATGGCCACATTTTCTAGTTTTATTGCGTTGATGGAAAGCCAGGGGCACATTCCAACACTCAGACATCATTTACTAAGGAAGCATTTGTTTAGTGAGTCCGACAGATCAGAGGCAGTAGGGACGACCAGGGATGTTCTCTGTTTAGTGAGTCCGACAGATCAGAGGCAGTAGGGACGACCAGGGATGTTCTCTGTTTAGTGAGTCCGACAGATCAGAGGCAGTAGGGACGACCAGGGATGTTCTCTGTTTAGTGAGTCCGACAGATCAGAGGCAGTAGGGACGACCAGGGATGTTCTCTGTTTAGTGAGTCCGACAGATCAGAGGCAGTAGGGACGACCAGGGATGTTCTCTGTTTAGTGAGTCCGACAGATCAGAGGCAGTAGGGACGACCAGGGATGTTCTCTGTTTAGTGAGTCCGACAGATCAGAGGCAGTAGGGATGACCAGGGATGTTCTCTGTTTAGTGAGTCCGACAGATCAGAGGCAGTAGGGACGACCAGGGATGTTCTCTGTTTAGTGAGTCCGACAGATCAGAGGCAGTAGGGACGTCCAGGGATGTTCTCTGTTTAGTGAGTCCGACAGATCAGAGGCAGTAGGGATGACCAGGGATGTTCTCTGTTTAGTGAGTCCGACAGATCAGAGGCAGTAGGGACGACCAGGGATGTTCTCTGTTTAGTGAGTCTGACAGATCAGAGGCAGTAGGGACGACCAGGGATGTTCTCTGTTTAGTGAGTCCGACAGATCAGAGGCAGTAGGGACGACCAGGGATGTTCTCTGTTTAGTGAGTCCGATTAGTACAATTTCCTGTCCTGCTAAGCATTCATAATGTAACGAATACTTATGGGTGTCAGGGTAAAATGTGTGGAGTAAAAAGTACATTATTTTCTTTCGGAATGTAGTGAAGTAAATGTACAAGTTGTCAAAAATATAAATAGTAAAGTACAGATACCCCCAAAAAACGAATTAAGACTTGAAAGTATTTTTTACTTAGGTACTTTACAGCACTGGGCTTACACACTAATGCCAGATCGCCTAAAATAATTAAAGAAGAAGCTCAATGGAGCAAAAATGATACATTTATGGATTTAAGGTATTGTTATATATTTATTCAAACCGCGCGCCACCCACCCGCCCTTTATCCACACAAAATGTACCCTAAACCTGCCCGCGCGCAGATATAACCACATGGACTGCGGGTAACGAGTCAAAACACACATAACTGGTGTGTTTGTGTGTGTTCAACATTCCTGTTATCCCGAAGCGGTGACTACACAATAACCCTCTGTTTCTAAACGACGATGTCACCGCCCTCACTGCAGCATGACTCTGTTCCAGGTGTCTGTTTGCAACAGGGAGAAAGAGAGAGGCTCTGGTTGTCCACGGGGAATACCGCTTTCTATACCGCAGGGAGAGGAGGCACTGGACTCTGTTCCAGGTGTCTGTTTGCAACAGGGAGAAAGAGAGAGGCTCTGGTTGTCCACGGGGAATACCGCTTTCTATACCGCAGGGAGAGGAGGCACTGGACTCTGTTCCAGGTGTCTGTTTGCAACAGGGAGAAAGAGAGAGGCTCTGGTTGTCCACGGGGAATACCGCTTTCTATACCGCAGGGAGAGGAGGCACTGGACTCTGTTCCAGGTGTCTGTTTGCAACAGGGAGAAAGAGAGAGGCTCTGGTTGTCCACGGGGAATACCGCTTTCTATACCGCAGGGAGAGGAGGCACTGGACTCTGTTCCAGGTGTCTGTTTGCAACAGGGAGAAAGAGAGAGGCTCTGATTGTCCACGGGGAATACCGCTTTCTATACCGCAGGGAGAGGAGGCACTGGACTCTGTTCCAGGTGTCTGTTTGCAACAGGGAGAAAGAGAGAGGCTCTGGTTGTCCACGGGGAATACCGCTTTCTATACCGCAGGGAGAGGAGGCACTGGACTCTGTTCCAGGTGTCTGTTTGCAACAGGGAGAAAGAGAGAGGCTCTGGTTGTCCACGGGGAATACCGCTTTCTATACCGCAGGGAGAGGAGGCACTGTTTACGCCATCTCATGGTCATAGACACGTACATTTATTCAGTTGTGTTTTAAATGTGGAGTGTTACAAACACAGACTACACCCAGGCTAAGCACATTCCAATGGAGAAAAAAAACACAAACACAGACTACACCCAGGCTAAACACATTCCAATGGAGAAAAAAAACACAAACACAGGCTACACCCAGGCTAAGCACATTCCAATGGAGAAAAAAACACAAACACAGACTACACCCAGGCTAAGCACATTCCAATGGAGAAAAAAAACACAAACACAGACTACACCCAGGCTAAGCACATTCCAATGGAGAAAAAAAACATAAACACAGACTACACCCAGGCTAAGCACATTCCAATGGAGAAAAAAACACAAACACAGACTACACCCAGGCTAAGCACATTCCAATGGAGAAAAAAAAACACAAACACAGACTACACCCAGGCTAAGCACATTCCAATGGAGAAAAAAACACAAACACAGACTACACCCAGGCTAAGCACATTCCAATGGAGAAAAAAACACAAACACAGACTACACCCAGGCTAAGCACATTCCAATGGAGAAAAAAAAACACAAACACAGACTACACCCAGGCTAAGCACATTCCAATGGAGAAAAAAAAACAAACCACAGACTACACCCAGGCTAAGCACATTCCAATGGAGAAAAAAAACACAAACACAGACTACACCCAGGCTAAGCACATTCCAATGGAGAAAAAAAACACAAACACAGACTACACCCAGGCTAAGCACATTCCAATGGAGAAAAAAAACACAAACACAGACTACACCCAGGCTAAGCACATTCCAATGGAGAAATAAAACACAAACACAGACTACACCCAGGCTAAGCACATTCCAATGGAGAAAAAAAACACAAACACAGACTACACCCAGGCTAAGCACATTCCAATGGAGAAATAAAACACAAACACAGACTACACCCAGGCTAAGCACATTCCAATGGAGAAAAAAAACACAAACACAGACTACACCCAGGCTAAGCACATTCCAATGGAGAAAAAAAACACAAACACAGACTACACCCAGGCTAAGCACATTCCAATGGAGAAAAAAAACACAAACACAGACTACACCCAGGCTAAGCACATTCCAATGGAGAAAAAAAACACAAACACAGACTACACCCAGGCTAAGCACATTCCAATGGAGAAAAAAAACACAAACACAGACTACACCCAGGCTAAGCACATTCCAATGGAGAAAAAAAACACAAACACAGACTACACCCAGGCTAAGCACATTCCAATGGAGAAAAAAAACACAAACACAGACTACACCCAGGCTAAGCACATTCCAATGGAGAAAAAAAAACACAAACACAGACTACACCCAGGCTAAGCACATTCCAATGGAGAAAAAAAACACAAACACAGACTACACCCAGGCTAAGCACATTCCAATGGAGAAACAAACCAACACAAAAACAACACAGTGATTATGTCACTAGGCCTGCTAAAACCGTGTGTGCGTGTGACTCTCACTCCGAGAGATATTGTTCCTCACACACCAAAAGGTTATTTCACCCTTTTTCATCTTTTCTTTCTCGAGCCTTAAAGAGAATGATATTACCATAAGAACGGAAGAAAATAAGATAAATGAATCATCTGTTAATCATATATTTCAACACTAATATTTTTTTTGTTTTAACAGCAAACAAACAAAACGTGTTTTAGAAAAAGTACAAAACAATGAATAAACAATGTCATCTGTTTTGGAGGGGGGTGACCAGCTCAAATCACATCAAGGTGACCAGCTCAAATCAAATCAAGGTGACCAGCTCAAATCACATCAAGGTGACCAGCTCAAATCACATCAAGGTGACCAGCTCAAATCAAATCAAGGTGACCAGCTCAAATCACATCAAGGTGACCAGCTCAAATCACATCAAGGTGACCAGCTCAAATCACATCAAGGTGACCAGCTCAAATCAAATCAAGGTGACCAGCTCAAATCACATCAAGGTGACCAGCTCAAATCAAATCAAGGTGACCAGCTCAAATCACATCAAGGTGACCAGCTCAAATCACATCAAGGTGACCAGCTCAAATCACATCAAGGTGACCAGCTCAAATCACATCAAGGTGACCAGCTCAAATCACATCAAGGTGACCAGCTCAAATCAAATCAAGGTGACCAGCTCAAATCACATCAAGGTGACCAGCTCAAATCAAATCAAGGTGACCAGCTCAAATCACATCAAGGTGACCAGCTCAAATCACATCAAGGTGACCAGCTCAAATCACATCAAGGTGACCAGCTCAAATCACATCAAGGTGACCAGCTCAAATCAAATCAAGGTGACCAGCTCAAATCACGTCAAGGTGACCAGCTCAAATCACATCAAGGTGACCAGCTCAAATCACATCAAGGTGACCAGCTCAAATCACATCAAGGTGACCAGCTCAAATCACATCAAGGTGACCAGCTCAAAACAAATCAAGGTGACCAGCTCAAATCACATCAAGGTGACCAGCTCAAATCACATCAAGGTGACCAGCTCAAATCACATCAAGGTGACCAGCTCAAATCAAATCAAGGTGACCAGCTCAAATCAAATCAAGGTGACCAACTCAAATCAAATCAAGGTGACAAGCTCAAATCAAATCAAGGTGACCAGCTCAAATCACATCAAGGTGACCAGCTCAAATCAAATCAAGGTGACCAGCTCAAATCAAATCAAGGTGACCAACTCAAATCAAATCAAGGTGACAAGCTCAAATCAAATCAAGGTGACCAGCTCAAATCACATCAAGGTGACCAGCTCAAATCACATCAAGGTGACCAGCTCAAATCAAATCAAGGTGACCAGCTCAAATCAAATCAAGGTGACCAGCTCAAATCAAATCAAGGTGACCAGCTCAAATCACATCAAGGTGACCAGCTCAAATCACATCAAGGTGACCAGCTCAAATCACATCAAGGTGACCAGCTCAAATCAAATCAAGGTGACCAGCTCAAATCAAATCAAGGTGACCAGCTCAAATCACATCAAGGTGACCAGCTCAAATCAAATCAAGGTGACCAGCTCAAATCAAATCAAGGTGACCAACTCAAATCAAATCAAGGTGACAAGCTCAAATCAAGGTGACAAGCTCAAATCAAATCAAGGTGACCAGCTCAAATCAAATCAAGAACCGAATGTAAAGAGAGAGAAAAAATAAGTGATTATCCTATGTCATTATGACAATGAAGCTTTTCATTTGTGTCTCACCCCTGGCGGAAGAATCACACTCAGATCACTTTGCACATGCAGTTTCAATTTGAGGAGCTTTGTGTGTGTGTGTGTGTTTGTCTGTGTGTGTGTGTGTGTGTGGGGGGTGTTTGATGTCCCGCAGGAATATCAGGGATTTTTCTTCCCAGATACCCCCCACCCCCCACCCCACAAACAGCCCAAGGACAGAGTGATACCTTCCCCTTTAGTTTCCTGGGAGAATCTACTGATGCTGGGAAACTTAAGGTAAACGTGATCTAACATTAAGTTATTAGTTCTGAAGTCTGATCAACATCAGGCAATGTTGAGGAATTATTAACTTTTATTCAAATATGTTTTATAATGGTTACGTTTATATAAGGATACGGTTCGATATGGGATTATTCAGGTACCATAAATGTTCACAGTGATTCAGATAGAAATAAGACGTTGTAGAACATAATATAATGTTTGGGCAGTGTATTAATTGTCTACTGAATAAACACAGCTTATTTACCAGTATAACCAGCATGAGCTGCAGAGTATGAGACAGCAGCACCGTCTTGTGGTCAGAGTTGGTATAGTAGACCAGCCCGCTAGTGCCGTACTGTAGTTACTGGATATGATTAGAGGACAGATGGCGAGGAAAGAGGGAGACAACACACGGTTTGGGCAAAGACAGTACAGTACACAGGTGTAGAAACTTTGTGGTTCGAGTTTTGCGGCATATGTACTTTCTACTGTGCTATACATAGACTACAGAAAGTTATTTCACTGAGTTGTGGAGAATGACGAGAGAGAGTGTGTGGTGTCTAATGTGTTGGCGAGGATGGTGCCTGACATTGCAGATGTCATTCAGATACTTGGAGAAAGTGTGTGTGTGTGTGTGTGTGTGTGTGTGTGTGTGTGTGTGTGTGTGTGTGTGTGTGTGTGTGTGTGTGTGTGTGTGTGTGTGTGTGTGTGTGTGTGTGTGTGTGTGTGTGTGTCGCATGTATTTATTTTCCGATCTATAGCAGACACTATTTTACATACAGCAGGTTTGAAGACTATTATTGTAAAGTGACTGTTCCACTGGATGTCATAAGGTGAATGCACCAATCTGTAAGTCGCTCTGGATAAGAGCGTCTGCTAAATGACTTAAATGTAAATGTAAATGTGTGTGTGTGTGTGTGTGTGTGTGTGTGTGTGTGTGTGTGTGTGTGTGTGTGTGTGTGTGTGTGTGTGTGTGTGTGTGTGTGTGTGTGTGTGTGTGTGTGTGTGTGTGTGTGTGTGTGTTTAGGGGTGAGCATATGAAGGCATATTCAGTTATGAATACTTGCCTGAGACCTGAAGCCCTGCGTGAACTTTAACTGGCATTTCAGGCTTTAGCTCAGCGGGTTAACATAGTCTTTTGACAACCCAGATGGTCTCAGAGGAGTAACCTAATCTTACGCCTAATGATTTGTGTCCAACACCCTCTTTACTAGTTCCTTTACTAGTTCCTCTTCCAGTGCCTCTCCCAGTTCCTCTCCTAGTTCCTTTACTAGGTCCTCTCCCAGTTCCTCTCCCAGTTCCTCTCCTAGTTCCTTTACTAGGTCCTCTCCCAGTTCCTCTCCCAGGTCCTCTTCCAGTTCTTCTCCCAGGTCCTCTCCCAGGTCCTCTCCCAGTTCCTCTCCTAGTTCCTCTTCAAGTTCTTCTCCCAGTTCTTCTCCCATGTCCTCTCCCAGTTCCTCTCCCAGTACCTCTTCCAGGTCCTCTTCCAGTTCCTCTCCCAGTTCCTCTCCCAGTTCCTCTTCCAGTTCCTCTCCCAGTTCCTCTCCCAGGTCCTCTCCCAGTTCCTCTTCCAGTTCCTCTTCCAGTTCCTCTCCCAGTTCCTCTTCCAGTTCCTCTTCCAGTTCCTCTCCCAGTTCCTCTTCCAGTTCCTCTTCCAGTTCCTCTTCCAGTTCCTCTTCCAGTTCCTCTTCCAGTTCCTCTTCCAGTTCCTCTTCCAGTTCCTCTCCCAGTTCCTCTTCCAGTTCCTCTCCCAGTTCCTCTCCCAGTTCCTCTTCCAGTTCCTCTCCCAGTTCCTCTTCCAGGGCCTCTCCCAGTTCCTCTTCCAGTTCCTCTTCCAGTTCCTCTCCCAGTTCCTCTTCCAGTTCCTCTCCCAGTTCCTCTTCCAGTTCCTCTCCCAGTTCCTCTCCTAGTTCCTTTACTAGTCCCTCTTCCAGGTCCTCTCCCAGTACCTCTCCCAGTTCCTCTTCCAGTTACTCTCCTAGTTCCTTTACTAGCCCCTCTCCCAGTTCCTCTCCTAGTTCCTTTACTAGTTCCCCTCTCAGTTCCTCTCCCAGTTCCTCTACTAGTTCCTTTACTAGTTCCTCTCCCAGGTCCTCTTCCAGGTCTTCTCCCAGTTCTTCTCCCATGTCCTCTCCCAGTTCCTCTCCCAGTACCTCTTCCAGGTCCTCTTCCAGGTCCTCTCCCAGTTCCTCTCCCAGTACCTCTTCCAGGTCCTCTCCCAGTTCCTCTCCCAGGTCCTCTCCCAGTTCTTCTCCCAGTTCCTCTCCTAGTTCCTTTACTAGTCCATCTTCCAGGTCCTCTCCCAGTACCTCTCCCAGTTCCTCTCTCAGTCCCTCTCCCTCTCCCAGTCCCTCTCCCAGTCCCTCTCCCAGTCCCTCTCCCAGTTCCTCTCCCAGTCCCTCTCCCAGTTCCTCTCCCAGTCCCTCTCCCAGTGCCTCTTCCAGTTCCTCTTCCAGGTCCTCTCCCAGTTCCTCTCCTAGTTCCTTTATTAGTCCCTCTCCCAGTTCCCCTCTCAGTCCCTCTACCAGTTCCTCTCACAGTTCCTCTCCTAGTTCCTTTACTAGTCCCTCTTCCAGGTCCTCTCCCAGTACCTCTCCCAGTTCCTCTTCCAGTTCCTCTTCCAGGTCCTCTCCCAGTTCCTCTCCCAGTTCCTCTCCTAGTTCCTTTACTAGTCCCTCTCCCATTTCCTCTCTCAGTCCCTCTCCCAGTTCCTCTCTCAGTCCCTCTCCCTCTCCCAGTCCCTCTCCCAGTTCCTCTCCCAGTCCCTCTCCCAGTTCCTCTCCCAGTTCCTCTCCCAGTCCCTCTCCCAGTCCCTCCCCCAGTTCCTCCCTCAGTCCATCTCCCAGTTCCTCTCCCAGTCCCTCTCCCAGGTCCTCTCCCAGTCCCTCTCCTAGTCCCTCTCCCAGTTCCTCTCCCAGTTCCTCTCTCAGTTCCTCTCTCAGTTCCTCTCTCAGTCCCTCTCCCAGTCCCTCTCCCAGCTCCTCTCTCAGTGCCTCTCCCAGTTTCTCTCTCAGACCAATCTCCCAGTTCCTCTGTACCTGTCAGGCAAAGCGATGGTTGTGTTGTTTCCATGACTTTAATAATTAACCACACACTCATACATAAACCATGCAACCCTGCTTGCGTCTCCCTCTACTGTAACTGACCTCTAACTGTGGTCCTGCCTCCCTCTACTGTCTCCCTCTACTGTAACTGACCTCTAACTGTGGTCCTGCCTCCCTCTACTGTCCTCCTCTACTGTCTCCCTCTATTGTAACTGACCTCTAACTGGGGTCCTGTCTCCCTCTACTGTCTCCCTATACTGTCCCCCTCTACTGTCTCCCTCTATTGTAACTGACCTCTAACTGTGGTCCTGCCTCCCTCTACTGTCTCCCTCTACTGTCTCCCTCTACTGTAACTGACCTCTAACTGTGGTCCTGTCTCCCTCTACTGTCTCCCTCTACTGTCTCCCTCTACTGTAACTGACCTCTAACTGTGGTCCTGTCTCCCTTTACTGTCTCCCTCTACTGTAACTGACCTCTAACTGTGGTCCTGTCTCCCTCTACTGTCTCCCTCTACTGTCTCCCTCTACTGTAACTGACCTCTAACTGTGGTCCAGTCTCCCTCTACTGTCTCCCTCTACTGTCTCCCTCTACTGTAACTGACCTCTAACTGTGGTCCTGTCTCCCTCTACTGTCTCCCTCTACTGTCTCCCTCTACTGTAACTGACCTCTAACTGTGGTCCTGTCTCCCTTACTGTCTCCCTCTACTGTAACTGGCCTCTAACTGTGGTCCTGTCTCTCTCTACTGTCTCCCTCTACTGTCTCCCTCTACTGTAACTGACCTCTAACTGTGGTCCTGTCTCCCTCTACTGTCTCCCTCTACTGTCTCCCTCTACTGTAACTGGCCTCTAACTGTGGTCCTGTCTCCTTCTACTGTCTCCCTCTACTGTCTCCCTCTACTGTAACTGACCTCTAACTGTGGTCCTGTCTCCCTCTACTGTCTCCCTCTACTTTAACTGACCTCTAACTGTGGTCCTGTCTCCCTCTACTGTCTCCCTCTACTGTAACTGACCTCTAACTGTGGTTCTGTCTCCCTCTACTGTCTCCCTCTCCTGTCTCCCTCTACTGTAACTGACCTCTAACTGTGGTCCTGTCTCCCTCTACTGTAACTGACCCCTAACTGTGGTCCTGTCTCCCTCTACTGTCTCCCTCTACTGTCTCCCTCTACTGTAACTGACCTCTAACTGTGGTCCTGTCTCCCTCTACTGTCTCCCTCTACTGTCTCCCTCTACTGTAACTGACCCCTAACTGTGGTCCTGTCTCCCTCTACTGTCTCCCTCTACTGTCTCCCTCTACTGTAACTGACCTCTAACTGTGGTCCTGTCTCCCTCTACTGTCTCCCTCTACTGTCTCCCTCTACTGTAACTGACCTCTAACTGTGGTCCTGTCTCCCTCTACTGTCTTCATCTACTGTAACTGACCTCTAACTGTGGTCCTGTCTCCCTCTACTGTCTCCCTCTACTGTCTCCCTCTACTATCTCCCTCTACTGTAACTGACCTCTAACTGTGGTCCTGTCTCCCTCTACTGTCTCCCTCTACTGTCTCCCTCTACTGTAACTGACCCCTAACTGTGGTCCTGTCTCCCTCTACTGTCTCCCTCTACTGTCTCCCTCTACTGTAACTGACCTCTAACTGTGGTCCTGTCTCCCTCTACTGTCTCCCTCTACTGTCTCCCTCTACTGTAACTGACCTCTAACTGTGGTCCTGTCTCCCTCTACTTTCTTCATCTACTGTAACTGACCTCTAACTGTGGTCCTGTCTCCCTCTACTGTCTCCCTCTACTGTCTCCCTCTACTATCTCCCTCTACTGTAACTGACCTCTAACTGTGGTCCTGTCTCCCTCTACTGTCTCCCTCTACTGTCTCCCTCTACTATCTCCCTCTACTGTAACTGACCTCTAACTGTGGTCCTGTCTCCCTCTACTGTCTCCCTCTACTGTCTCCCTCTACTGTCTCCCTCTACTGTCTCCCGCTACTGTCTCCCTCTACTGTAACTGACCTCTAACTGTGGTACTGTCCCCCTCTCAGTAACATTAGCCATATTGATATGATGGTAGGTGTTTCAATTGGGAAAAAGTTGACGCACGCACACACAGTGTTCGGTTCTGGAATTGTTCTCTCTGAAGATTGAAGCTGTTCATGATCAATCATCAGCTTCTCTCGAACAAGACTCATTGATCTACTCTGGCGGACGCACACAGTGCACAGAGTAGCTGTACCATTTTTAAAAGATGGGAGAAAAAAACTAGTTTGGAATACTGCAGCTGTCGACTGCACTGTGCTGAATCCTGGTTCCAATCCAGTGCTGCACTGTGTCGAATCCTGGTTCCAATCCAGTGCTGCACTGTGTCGAATCCTGGTTCCAATCCAGTGCTACACTGTGCCGAATCCTGGTTCCAATCCAGTGCTGCACTGTGTCGAATCCTGGTTCAATCTGAGGGCTTTAGCTCAGCATGGTAACTCAGCATGGTAACTCAGCATGGTAATTCAGCATGGTAACTCAGCATGGTAACTCAGCATGGTAATTCAGCATGGTAACTCAGCATGGTAACTCAGCATGGTAACTCAGCATGGTAACTCAGCATGGTAACTCAGCATGGTAACTCAGCATGGTAACTCAGCATGGTAACTCAGTATGGTAATTCAGCATGGTAACTCAGCATGGTAACTCAGCATGGTAACTCAGCAAGGTTCTGGCCTTTAGTAAAGAATAAAGTTGGATGAGAAAACAGGAAAGAATGTAGAGACAAGAAAAAATATTTTTAAAGAGTGGTAGAAAATATGATAATGTATGAAGGTAATGTATTCAGGTGAAGGTTTCTTCCTATAGTTGGTAGATTAGAATAACAGAAGACAGAATATCCATTTCAGACATATTTAGAAAGACACAACCTGACAACCATCATCCCCTCACTGGTCTATACACAACCTGACAACCATCATCCCCTCACTGGTCTAGACACAACCTGACAACCATCATCCCCTCACTGGTCTAGACACAACCTGACAACCATCATCCCCTCACTGGTCTAGACACAACCTGACAACCATCATCCCCTCACTGGTCTAGACACAACCTGACAACCATCATCCCCTCACTGGTCTAGACACAACCTGACAACCATCATCCCCTCACTGGTCTAGACACAACCTGACAACCATCATCCCCTCACTGGTCTATACACAACCTGACAACCATCATCCCCTCACTGGTCTATACACAACCTGACAACCATCATCCCCTCACTGGTCTATACACAACCTGACAACCATCATCCCCTCACTGGTCTATACACAACCTGACAACCATCATCCCCTCACTGGTCTATACACAACCTGACAACCATCATCCCCTCACTGGTCTATACACAACCTGACAACCATCATCCCCTCACTGGTCTATACACAACCTGACAACCATCATCCCCTCACTGGTCTATACACAACCTGACAACCATCATCCCCTCACTGGTCTATACACAACCTGACAACCATCATCCCCTCACTGGTCTATACACAACCTGACAACCATCATCCCCTCACTGGTCTATACACAACCTGACAACCATCATCCCCTCACTGGTCTATACACAACCTGACAACCATCATCCCCTCACTGGTCTATACACAACCTGACAACCATCATCCCCTCACTGGTCTATACACAACCTGACAACCATCATCCCCTCACTGGTCTATACACAACCTGACAACCATCATCCCCTCACTGGTCTATACACAACCTGACAACCATCATCCCCTCACTGGTCTATACACAACCTGACAACCATCATCCCCTCACTGGTCTATACACAACCTGACAACCATCATCCCCTCACTGGTCTATACACAACCTGACAACCATCATCCCCTCACTGGTCTATACACAACCTGACAACCATCATCCCCTCACTGGTCTATACACAACCTGACAACCATCATCCCCTCACTGGTCTATACACAACCTGACAACCATCATCCCCTCACTGGTCTATACACAACCTGACAACCATCATCCCTCACTGGTCTATACACAACCTGACAACCATCATCCCCTCACTGGTCTATACACAACCTGACAACCATCATCCCCTCACTGGTCTATACACAACCTGACAACCATCATCCCCTCACTGGTCTATACACAACCTGACAACCATCATCCCCTCACTGGTCTATACACAACCTGACAACCATCATCCCCTCACTGGTCTATACACAACCTGACAACCATCATCCCCTCACTGGTCTATACACAACCTGACAACCATCATCCCCTCACTGGTCTATACACAACCTGACAACCATCATCCCCTCACTGGTCTATACACAACCTGACAACCATCATCCCCTCACTGGTCTATACACAACCTGACAACCATCATCCCCTCACTGGTCTATACACAACCTGACAACCATCATCCCCTCACTGGTCTATACACAACCTGACAACCATCATCCCCTCACTGGTCTATACACAACCTGACAACCATCATCCCCTCACTGGTCTATACACAACCTGACAACCATCATCCCCTCACTGGTCTATACACAACCTGACAACCATCATCCCCTCACTGGTCTATACACAACCTGACAACCATCATCCCCTCACTGGTCTATACACAACCTGACAACCATCATCCCCTCACTGGTCTATACACAACCTGACAACCATCATCCCCTCACTGGTCTATACACAACCTGACAACCATCATCCCCTCACTGGTCTATACACAACCTGACAACCATCATCCCCTCACTGGTCTATACACAACCTGACAACCATCATCCCCTCACTGGTCTATACACAACCTGACAACCATCATCCCCTCACTGGTCTATACACAACCTGACAACCATCATCCCCTCACTGGTCTATACACAACCTGACAACCATCATCCCCTCACTGGTCTATACACAACCTGACAACCATCATCCCCTCACTGGTCTATACACAACCTGACAACCATCATCCCCTCACTGGTCTATACACAACCTGACAACCATCATCCCAACCTCACTGGTCTAGACTAACCTGACACATCATCCTGACAACCATCATCCCCTCACTGGTCTATACACAACCTGACAACCATCATCCCCTCACTGGTCTATACACAACCTGACAACCATCATCCCCTCACTGGTCTAGACACAACCTGACAACCATCATCCCCTCACTGGTCTATACACAACCTGACAACCATCATCCCCTCACTGGTCTATACACAACCTGACAACCATCATCCCCTCACTGGTCTATACACAACCTGACAACCATCATCCCCTCACTGGTCTATACACAACCTGACAACCATCATCCCCTCACTGGTCTATACACAACCTGACAACCATCATCCCCTCACTGGTCTATACACAACCTGACAACCATCATCCCCTCACTGGTCTATACACAACCTGACAACCATCATCCCCTCACTGGTCTATACACAACCTGGTCAACCATCATCCCCTCACTGGTCTATACACAACCTGACAACCATCATCCCCTCACTGGTCTATACACAACCTGACAACCATCATCCCCTCACTGGTCTATACACAACCTGACAACCATCATCCCCTCACTGGTCTATACACAACCTGACAACCATCATCCCCCTCACTGGTCTATACACAACCTGACAACCATCATCCCCTCACTGGTCTATACACAACCTGACAACCATCATCCCCTCACTGGTCTATACACAACCTGACAACCATCATCCCCTCACTGGTCTATACACAACCTGACAACCATCATCCCCTCACTGGTCTATACACAACCTGACAACCATCATCCCCTCACTGGTCTATACACAACCTGACAACCATCATCCCCTCACTGGTCTTTACACAACCTGACAACCATCATCCCCTCTCTGGTCTATACACAACCTGACAACCATCATCCCCCACTGGTCTATACACAACCTGACAACCATCATCCCCTCACTGGTCTATACACAACCTGACAACCATCATCCCCTCACTGGTCTATACACAACCTGACAACCATCATCCCCTCACTGGTCTATACACAACCTGACAACCATCATCCCCTCACTGGTCTATACACAACCTGACAACCATCATCCCCTCACTGGTCTATACACAACCTGACAACCATCATCCCCTCACTGGTCTATACACAACCTGACAACCATCATCCCCTCACTGGTCTATACACAACCTGACAACCATCATCCCCTCACTGGTCTACCTGACACCATCATCCCCTGGTCTACAACCATCATCATCCCCTCACTGGTCTATACACAACCTGACAACCATCATCCCCTCACTGGTCTATACACAACCTGACAACCATCATCCCCTCACTGGTCTATACACAACCTGACAACCATCATCCCCTCACTGGTCTATACACAACCTGACAACCATCATCCCCTCACTGGTCTATACACAACCTGACAACCATCATCCCCTCACTGGTCTATACACAACCTGACAACCATCATCCCCTCACTGGTCTATACACAACCTGACAACCATCATCCCCTCACTGGTCTATCACAACCTGACAACCATCATCCCCTCACTGGTCTATACACAACCTGACAACCATCATCCCCTCACTGGTCTATACACAACCTGACAACCATCATCCCCTCACTGGTCTATACACAACCTGACAACCATCATCCCCTCACTGGTCTATACACAACCTGACAACCATCATCCCCTCACTGGTCTATACACAACCTGACAGTCATCCCCTCACTGGTCTATACACAACCTGACAACCATCATCCCTCACTGGTCTATACACAACCTGACAACCATCATCCCCTCACTGGTCTATACACAACCTGACAACCATCATCCCCTCACTGGTCTATACAGTTTGACAACCATCATCCCCTCACTGGTCTATACACAACCTGACAACCATCATCCCCTCACTGGTCTATACACAACCTGACAACCATCATCCCCTCACTGGTCTATACACAACCTGACAACCATCATCCCCTCACTGGTCTATACACAACCTGACAACCATCATCCCCTCACTGGTCTAGTACACAACCTGACAACCATCATCCCTCACTGGTCTATACACAACCTGACAACCATCATCCCCTCACTGGTCTATACACAACCTGACAACCATCATCCCCTCACTGGTCTATACACAACCTGACAACCATCATCCCCTCACTGGTCTATACACAACCTGACAACCATCATCCCCTCACTGGTCTATACACAACCTGACAACCATCATCCCCTCACTGGTCTATACACAACCTGACAACCATCATCCCCACTGGTCTATACACAACCTGACAACCATCATCCCCTCACTACACAACCTGACAACCATCATCCCCTCACTGGTCTATACACAACCTGACAACCATCATCCCCTCACTGGTCTATACACAACCTGACAACCATCATCCCCTCACTGGTCTATACACAACCTGACAACCATCATCCCCTCACTGGTCTATACACAACCTGACAACCATCATCCCCTCACTGGTCTATACACAACCTGACAACCATCATCCCTCACTGGTCTATACACAACCTGACAACCATCATCCCCTCACTGGTCTATACACAACCTGACAACCATCATCCCCTCACTGGTCTATACACAACCTGACAACCATCATCCCCTCACTGGTCTATACAAACCTGACAACATCATCCCCTGACTATACACAACCTGACATCCATCATCCCCTCACTGGTCTATACACAACCTGACAACCATCATCCCTCACTGGTCTATACACAACCTGACAACCATCATCCCCTCACTGGTCTATACACAACCTGACAACCATCATCCCCTCACTGACAACAACAGTCTATGACACAACCTGACAACCATCATCCCCTCACTGGTCTATACACAACCTGACAACCATCATCCCTCACTGGTCTATACACAACCTGACAACCATCATCCCCTCACTGGTCTATACACAACCTGACAACCATCATCCCCTCACTGGTCTATACACAACCTGACAACCATCATCCCCTCACTGGTCTATACACAACCTGACAACCATCATCCCTCACAGATGGTCTATACACAACCTGACAACCATCATCCCCTCACTGGTCTATACACAACCTGACAACCATCATCCCAGATGAACATCACTGGTCTATACACAACCTGACAACATCATCCCCTCACTGGTCATAAACATGACAACCATCATCCCCTCACTGGTCTATACACAACCTGACAACCATCATCCCCTCACTGGTCTTTACACAACCTGACAACCATCATCTCCTCACTGGTCTATACACAACCTGACAACCATCATCCCCTCACTGGTCTATACACAACCTGACAACCATCATCCCCTCACTGGTCTATACACAACCTGACAACCATCATCCCCTCACTGGTCTTTACACAACCTGACAACCATCATCCCCTCACTGGTCTAGACACAATCTGACAACCATCATCCCCTCACTGGTCTAGACACAATCTGACAACCATCATCCCCTCACTGGTCTAGACACAACCTGACAACCATCATCCCCTCACTGGTCTAGACACAACCTGACAACCATCATCCCCTCACTGGTCTATACACAACCTGACAACCATCATCCCCTCACTGGTCTATACACAACCTGACAACCATCATCTCCATCAACTATTAACTAGTCTATACACAACCTGACAACCATCATCCCCTCACTGGTCTATACACAACCTGACAACCATCATCCCCTCACTGGTCTATACACAACCTGACAACCATCATCCCCTCACTGGTCTAGACACAACCTGACAACCATCATCCCCTCACTGGTCTATACACAACCTGACAACCATCATCCCCTCACTGGTCTATACACAACCTGACAACCATCATCCCCTCACTGGTCTATACACAACCTGACAACCATCATCCCCTCACTGGTCTATACACAACCTGACAACCATCATCCACTCACTGGTCTAGACACAACCTGACAACCATCATCCCCTCACTGGTCTATACACAACCAGCTCTCACAGTCTCACGTCAGAATTAGACGTTCTTCCATGTTTCTCAAATTTCTCATTTCAAAGTGATTAAAGGTTAAGTTTAGGCATTTACATCCACATTTTTAAGGTTAGGGATACGTTTAGTAATTAACTCCAAAATGTAAGGTTAGGCATTATCTGGTTACGGTAAGGATTAAAGTTTAGGCATTAACTCTGACATCTTAAGGTTAGGTATTAAGGATTAAAGTTTAGGAGAGGCTTAAAACAAACATTTCAAAAACTACTTTCTATCGCTGGATTTGAACATGTAAACTTCTGGCCCTTCTGGCCCTTCTGGCCCAGAGGCAGTTGCTTTTGCCCATCCACCATCCCAGTCCACTACGCCCTAGCAAAACTGGAACCTACTTGAAGATAACAGCGCTCACTGTTGCCCCCTAGTGGTCCAGTTTCTATGTCATCTCCCGAAGTATTCAGACATGGACAAACGTCTCATCCTGATTTGTAGCACGTGTGACCTGACTGCTGTAAAACAACGACTGCAGGGTTTTCTATAAGACACAGCAACAGTGTTAACTAGGTGCTATAAACAGATGAACATGACAACAGTATTAACTAGGTGCTATAAACAGATGAACATGACAACAGTATTAACTAGGTGCTATAAACAGATGAACATGACAACAGTGTTAACTAGGTGCTATAAACAGATGAACATGACAACAGTATTAACTAGGTGCTATAAACAGATGAACATGACAACAGTATTAACTAGGTGCTATAAACAGATGAACATGACAACAGTATTAACTAGGTGCTATAAACAGATGAACATGACAACAGTATTAACTAGGTGCTATAAACAGATGAACATGACAACAGTGTTAACTAGGTGCTATAAACAGATGAACATGACAACAGTATTAACTAGGTGCTATAAACAGATGAACATGATAACAGTGTTAACTAGGTGCTATAAACAGATGAACATGACAACAGTATTAACTAGGTGCTATAAACAGATGAACATGACAACAGTATTAACTAGGTGCTATAAACAGATGAACATGATAACAGTGTTAACTAGGTGCTATAAACAGATGAACATGACAACAGTGTTAACTAGGTGCTATAAACAGATGAACATGACAACAGTATTAACTAGGTGCTATAAACAGATGAACATGACAACAGTATTAACTAGGTGCTATAAACAGATGAACATGACAACAGTATTAACTAGGTGCTATAAACAGATGAACATGACAACAGTATTAACTAGGTGCTATAAACAGATGAACATGATAACAGTGTTAACTAGGTGCTATAAACAGATGAACATGATAACAGTATTAACTAGGTGCTATAAACAGATGAACATGACAACAGTGTTAACTAGGTGCTATAAACAGATGAACATGACAACAGTATTAACTAGGTGCTATAAACAGATGAACATGACAACAGTATTAACTAGGTGCTATAAACAGATGAGCATGATAACAGTGTTAACTAGGTGCTATAAACAGATGAACATGACAACAGTATTAACTAGGTGCTAAACAGATGAACATGACAACAGTGTTAACTAGGTGCTATAAACAGATGAACATGATAACAGTGTTAACTAGGTGCTATAAACAGATGAGCATGATAACAGTGTTAACTAGGTGCTATAAACAGATGAACATGATAACAGTGTTAACTAGGTGCTATAAACAGATGAACATGATAACAGTGTTAACTAGGTGCTATAAACAGATGAACATGACAACAGTGTTAACTAGGTGCTATAAACAGATGAACATGACAACAGTATTAACTAGGTGCTATAAACAGATGAACATGACAACAGTATTAACTAGGTGCTATAAACAGATGAACATGACAACAGTATTAACTAGGTGCTATAAACAGATGAACATGACAACAGTATTAACTAGGTGCTATAAACAGATGAACATGACAACAGTATTAACTAGGTGCTAAACAGATGAACATGACAACAGTATTAACTAGGTGCTATAAACAGATGAACATGATAACAGTATTAACTAGGTGCTAAACAGATGAACATGACAACAGTATTAACTAGGTGCTATAAACAGATGAACATGACAACAGTATTAACTAGGTGCTATAAACAGATGAACATGACAACAGTATTAACTAGGTGCTATAAACAGATGAACATGACAACAGTATTAACTAGGTGCTATAAACAGATGAACATGACAACAGTATTAACTAGGTGCTATAAACAGATGAACATGATAACAGTGTTAACTAGGTGCTAAACAGATGAACATGACAACAGTATTAACTAGGTGCTATAAACAGATGAACATGACAACAGTATTAACTAGGTGCTATAAACAGATGAACATGACAACAGTGTTAACTAGGTGCTAAACAGATGAACATGACAACAGTATTAACTAGGTGATATAAACAGATGAACATGACAACAGTATTAACTAGGTGCTATAAACAGATGAACATGATAACAGTGTTAACTAGGTGCTATAAACAGATGAACATGATAACAGTATTAACTAGGTGCTATAAACAGATGAACATGACAACAGTATTAACTAGGTGCTATAAACAGATGAACATGACAACAGTATTAACTAGGTGCTATAAACAGATGAACATGATAACAGTATTAACTAGGTGCTATAAACAGATGAACATGACAACAGTGTTAACTAGGTGCTATAAACAGATGAACATGACAACAGTATTAACTAGGTGCTATAAACAGATGAACATGACAACAGTATTAACTAGGTGCTATAAACAGATGAGCATGATAACAGTGTTAACTAGGTGCTATAAACAGATGAACATGATAACAGTGTTAACTAGGTGCTATAAACAGATGAGCATGATAACAGTGTTAACTAGGTGCTATAAACAGATGAACATGATAACAGTGTTAACTAGGTGCTATAAACAGATGAGCATGATAACAGTGTTAACTAGGTGCTATAAACAGATGAGCATGATAACAGTATTAACTAGGTGCTATAAACAGATGAACATGACAACAGTATTAACTAGGTGCTATAAACAGATGAACATGACAACAGTATTAACTAGGTGCTATAAACAGATGAACATGACAACAGTATTAACTAGGTGCTATAAACAGATGAACATGATAACAGTGTTAACTAGGTGCTATAAACAGATGAACATGACAACAGTATTAACTAGGTGCTATAAACAGATGAACATGACAACAGTATTAACTAGGTGCTATAAACAGATGAACATGACAACAGTATTAACTAGGTGCTATAAACAGATGAACATGATAACAGTGTTAACTAGGTGCTATAAACAGATGAATATGACAACAGTATTAACTAGGTGCTATAAACAGATGAACATGATAACAGTGTTAACTAGGTGCTATAAACAGATGAACATGACAACAGTATTAACTAGGTGCTATAAACAGATGAACATGACAACAGTGTTAACTAGGTGCTATAAACAGATGAACATGACAACAGTATTAACTAGGTGCTATAAACAGATGAACATGACAACAGTATTAACTAGGTGCTATAAACAGATGAACATGACAACAGTGTTAACTAGGTGCTAAACAGATGAACATGACAACAGTGTTAACTAGGTGCTAAACAGATGAACATGACAACAGTATTAACTAGGTGCTTTAAACAGATGAACATGACAACAGTATTAACTAGGTGCTATAAACAGATGAACATGACAACAGTGTTAACTAGGTGCTATAAACAGATGAACATGACAACAGTATTAACTAGGTGCTATAAACAGATGAACATGACAACAGTATTAACTAGGTGCTATAAACAGATGAACATGACAACAGTGTTAGTGGTTCTCTAACGGCAACTTAATCAATGTAAACAGCAGTTAACGACATAATCTGTGATGGAGCCGGAGAGGATGGCTGCCATTCTTATTGGCTCTTAACCAACCGTGCTATTTTGCTACGAGTGGCTAATCTGCCTTTGCCATCTGTACTGTTAGCCAACGTTCAATCGCTGGAAAATAAATGTACGGTGTTTCCTCCGACACATTGGTGCGGCTGGCTTCTGGGTTGGATCGGCATTGTGTCAAGAAGCAGTGCGGCTTGGTCAGGTTGTGTTTCGGGGGACGCATGGCTCTCGACCTTCGCCTCTTCCGAGTCCGTGCAGGAGTTGCAGCGATGAGACAAGATTGTAACTACCAATTGGATACCATGAAAGGGGGTGAAATAATACCACAAAAAATACCAAAATGCCTTTCTCTTGCATTTCAAAGATGATGGAACAAACAATTATAATTTAAAAACAAAAGCAATCTCTATTGCACTCCCACACTTCCCTTTCCACACCTGGACAAAAGGAACACCTATGTGATAATGATATTCATTGACTAGAGCTCAGCGTTCAACACCATAGTGCCCTCAAAGCTCATCAATAAGCTAAGGACCCTGGAACTAAACACCTCCCTCTGCAACTGGATCCTGGACTTCCTGACGGGTCGCCCCCAGGTAGTACGGGTAGGTAACAATACATCCGGCACGCTGATCCTCAACATGGGGGCCTCTCAGGGGTGCGTGCTCAGTCCCCTCCTGTACTCCCTGTTCACTCATGACTGCATGGCCAGGCACGACTTCAACACCATCATTAAGTTTGCCAATGACACAACAGTGGTAGGCCTGATCACCAACAACGATGAGACAGTCTATGCAAGGACAACAACCTCTCCCTCAACGTGATCAAGACAAAGGACATGATTGTGGACTACAGGAAAAGGAGGATCGAGCACACCCCCATTCTCATCGATGG
>NC_068439.1:12284388-12331888 GCF_023373465.1 Oncorhynchus keta | reverse complement strand
GAAGACACATGACGTGGTACTAGACCAGTGTCAACATGACTGAGAAGACACATGACGTGGTAGTGGACCAGTGTCAACATGACTGAGAAGACACATGACGTGGTAGTAGACCAGTGTCAACATGACTGAGAAGATACATGACGTGGTAGTGGACCAGTGTCAATATGACTGAGAAGACACATGACGTGGTAGTGGACCAGTGTCAACATGACTGAGAAGACACATGACGTGGTAGTGGACCAGTGTCAACATGACTGAGAAGACACATGACGTGGTACTAGACCAGTGTCAACATGACTGAGAAGACACGTGACCTGGTAGTAGACCAGTGTCAACATGACTGAGAAGACACATGACGTGGTAGTGGACCAGTGTCAACATGACTGAGAAGACACATGACGTGGTAGTGGACCAGTGTCAACATGACTGAGAAGACACATGACGTGGTAGTGGACCAGTGTCAACATGACTGAGAAGACACATAGTGGTAGTGGACCAGTGTCAACATGACTGAGAAGACACATGACGTGGTGTCAACATGACTGAGAAGACACATGGCGTGGTAGTGGACCAGTGTCAACATGACTGAGAAGACACATGGCGTGGTAGTGGACCAATGTCAACATGACTGAGAAGACACATGGCGTGGTAGTGGACCAGTGTCAACATGACTGAGAAGACACATGACGTGGTAGTGGACCAGTGTCAACATGACTGAGAAGACACATGGCGTGGTAGTAGACCAGTGTGGTTAACGGTCAGAGCCCAGGTCTGACAGAACCTGTGGTTAACGGTCAGAGCCCAGGTTTGACAGAACCTGTGGTTAACGGTCAGAGCCCAGGTCTGACAGAACCTGTGGTTAACGGTCAGAGCCCAGGTCTGACAGAACCTGTGGTTAACGGTCAGAGCCCAGGTCTGACAGAACCTGTGGTTAACGGTCAGAGCCCAGGTCTGACAGAACCTGTGGTTAACGGTCAGAGCCCAGGTCTGACAGAACCTGTGGTTAACGGTCAGAGCCCAGGTCTGACAGAACCTGTGGTTAACGGTCAGAGCCCAGGTCTGACAGAACCTGTGGTTAACGGTCAGAGTCCAGGTCTGACAGAACCTGTGTGGTCAGAGCCCAGGTCTGACAGAACCTGTGGTTAACGGTCAGAGCCCAGGTCTGACAGAACCTGTGGTTAACGGTCAGAGCCCAGGTCTGACAGAACCTGTGGTTAACGGTCAGAGCCCAGGTCTGACAGAACCTGTGGTTAACGGTCAGAGCCCAGGTCTGACAGAACCTGTGGTTAATGGTGCCTTGATTTCAGTGTTGTGTAGGCTGAGACCAGGTGCTGCAGATTCTTCTACTGTTTTGGCCAGTTCATGAATGTAGATGTTAAATAGTGTTGGACTTATTTGGGCCGCCCTGTTTCACTCCACGTCCCTGAGAGAAGAAGTCTGTTGCCTTGCTGCCAATGTTGACCTCACATTTTTTATTTTTTATTTTAATTTTACTTTTATTTAACTAGGCAAGTCAGTTAAGAACAAATTCTTATTTTCAATGGCGGCCTAGGAACAGTGGGTTAACTGCCTGTTCAGGGGCAGAACGACAGATTTGTACCTTGTGAGCTCGGGGGTTTGAACTCGCAACCTTCCGGTTACTAGTTCAACGCTCTAACCACTAGGCTACCCTGCCGTCCCAACACTCTAACCACTAAGTTAAGTGTACATCGATTTAATAACATTATATGTTTCCCTTCCAGTACCACTTCCTATTAGTTTGTGTTGTTGATATGTGGTAGTAGAGTAGTGGCCTGGGGGCACACACTTCATTTGTTGTGAAATCTGTTGTGAATGTTCTGTAATGTTTTTAAAATTGTAAAACTGCCTTAATTTTGCTGAACCCCAGGAAGAGTAGCTGCTGCCTTGGCAGGAACTAATGGGGATCCATAATAAACCCCAGGAAGAGTAGCTGCTGCCTTGGCAGGAACTAATGGGGATCCATAATAAACCCCAAGAAGAGTAGCTGCTGCCTTGGCAGGAACTAATGGAGATCCATAATAAACCCAAGGAAGAGTAGCTGCTGCCTTGGCAGGAACTAATGGGGATCCATAATAAACCCCAAGAAGAGTAGCTGCTGCCTTGGCAGGAACTAATGGAGGTCCATAATAAACCCCAGGAAGAGTAGCTGCTGCCTTGGCAGGAACTAATGGGGATCCTTAATAAACCCCAGGAAGAGTAGCTCCTGCCTTGGCAGGAACTAATGGGGATCCCTAATAAACCCCAGGAAGAGTAGCTGCTGCCTTGGCAGGAACTAATGGGGATCCATAATAAACCCCAGGAAGAGTAGCTGCTGCCTTGGCAGGAACTAATGGGGATCCTTAATAAACCCCAGGAAGAGTAGCTCCTGCCTTGGCAGGAACTAATGGGGATCCATAATAAACCCCAGGAAGAGTAGCTGCTGCCTTGACAGGAACTAATGGGGATCCCTAATAAACCCCAGGAAGAGTAGCTGCTGCCTTGGCAGGAACTAATAGGGATCCTTAATAAACCCCAGGAAGAGTAGCTGCTGCCTTGGCAGGAACTAATGGGGATCCTTAATAAACCCCAGGAAGTGTAGCTGCTGCCTTGGCAGGAACTAATGGGGATCCTTAATAAACCCCAGGAAGAGTAGCTGCTGCCTTGGCAGGAACTAATGGGGATCCATAATAAACCCCAAGAAGAGTAGCTGCTGCCTTGGCAGGAACTAATGGAGATCCATAATAAACCCAAGGAAGAGTAGCTGCTGCCTTGGCAGGAACTAATGGGGATCCTTAATAAACCCCAGGAAGAGTAGCTGCTGCCTTGGCAGGAACTAATGGGGATCCTTAATAAATACAAATACAGTGTTTTTTCTATAGTTATAGTCACTGCCTGTTAATATCCTCTCTCTGATCTGTCCTCTGATCTGTCATTTACCTGTAACTGGCCTGGTGATAAGAGACAGTTCTGCAGCTCTCGTGGATGCAGTCTTTTCTAATATACCCAGACCAGGACCAGGACCCGACCTTAACTTGACCAGGACCAGGACCATACCTGAACTTGACCAGGACCAGGACCAGGACCAGGACTTAACTTGACCAGGACCAGGACCAGGACCCGACCTTAACTTGACCAGGACCAGACCTTAACTTGACCAGGACCAGGACTCGACCTTAACTTGACCAGGACCAGGACCAGACCTGAACTTGACCAGGACCAGGACCCGACCTTAACTTGACCAGGACCAGGACCAGACCTGAACTTGACCAGGACCAGGACTTAACTTGACCAGGACCAGGACCATACCTGAACTTGACCAGGACCAGGACCAGGACTTAACTTGACCAGGACCAGGACCAGGACCCGACCTTAACTTGACCAGGACCAGACCTGAACTTGACCAGGACCAGGACCCGACCTTAACTTGACCAGGACCAGGATCCGACCTTAACTTGACCAGGACCAGGACCAGACCTGAACTTGACCAGGACCAGGACCCGACCTTAACTTGACCAGGACCAGGACCCGAGCTTAACTTAACTAGGATCAGAACCCTACCTTAACTTGACCAGGACCAGAACCCTACCTTAACTTGACCAGGACCAGGACCCGACCTTAATTTGACTAGGACCAGAACCCGACCTTAACTTGACCAGGACCCGACCTTAACTTGACCAGGACCCTACCTTAACTTGACCAGGACCAGGACCCAACCTTAATTTGACTAGGACCAGAACCCGACCTTAACTTGACCAGGACCCGACCTTAACTTGACTAGGACCAGAACACGACCTTAACTTGACCAGGACCAGGACACGACCTTAACTTGACTAGGACCAGGACCCGACCTTAACTTGACCAGAACCCGACCTTAACTTGACCAGGACCAGACCTTAACTTGACCAGAACCCGACCTGAACTTGACCAGGACCAGAACACGACCTTAACTTGACCAGGACCAGACCTGAACTTGACCAGGACCAGGGCCAGACCTGAACTTGACCAGGACCCGACCTTAACTTGACCAGGACCAGGACCAGGACCAGGACCAGGACCATGTCAGAGGAGGTCACAGTCAGCCTGGAGCAGAAGATGAAACAGATGCCTGGACAGAGGGTGAGGGGTCAGAGAGGGTGTCTGGACAGAGGGTGAGGGGTCAGAGAGGGTGTCTGAACAGAGGGTGAGGGGTCAGAGAGGGTGTCTGGACAGAGGGTGAGGGGTCAGAGAGGGTATCTGGATAGAGGGTGAGGGGTCAGAGAGGGTGTCTGGACAGAGGGTGTCTGGACAGAGGGTGAGGGGTCAGAGAGGGTGTTTGGACAGATTGTGAGGGGTCAGAGAGGGTGTCTGAACAGAGGGTGAGGGGTCAGAGAGGGAGACACTGGAACTCAAACTTGATGTGCATCTTGGGTATTTTGGGTGCTTTAGGTATAAAGCTTTAAAACGCTCCAACAGACTGTAAATCCCAACTCACACTGTCTCACGGTGACAGCTTCACAGCCAAGCTGCCAGGTAAGTAACAAACATCTAACAACCAACATTACTCATAAACACTGTACAAACCTGTACAGAGAAATAGAGAGAGAGAGAGAGAGAGAGAGAGAGAGAGAGAGAGAGAGAGAGAGAGAGAGAGAGAGAGAGAGAGAGAGAGAGAGAGACTGCATGCAGAATTCAGCAAACATATCCTCTATGTACAACAGAAAACACCAAATAATGCATGCATAAATGATGAGAAAACAAAAAGATAATTACTTGACACATTGGAAAGAATTAACAAAAAACAGAGCAAACTAGAATGCTACTTGGCCCTAAACAGAGAGTACACAGTGGCAGAATACCTGACCTGACCCAAACCTAAGGAAAGTTTTGACCATACCGTACAGACTCAGTGAGCATAGCCTCGCTATTGAGAAAGGTCGCCGTAGGCAGACATGGCTCTCAGGAGAAGACAGGCTATGTGCACACTGCCCACAAAATGAGGTGGAAACTGAGCTGCACTTACTAACCTCCTGCCAAATGTATGACCATATTAGAGACACATATTTCTCTCAGAATACACAGATCCACAAAGAATTCGAAAACAAACTATTTTGATAAACTCCCATATCTTTTGATATACCACAGTGTGACATCATAGCAGCAAGTGACATGTTGCCACAAGAAAAGGGCAACCAGTGAAGAACAAAACACCATTGTAAATACAACCCATATTTATGTTAATTTATTTTCCGTTTTGTACTTAAATTGAATTGATTTGAGAGAGAGAGAAATATATATATTTTGAGTACTTTGTCAGACCCCTTCCCCCCTACAGGCATCCTCATTTCTACTGAATATTAATTCATAACAGTAGAAAGCTGTTATGTTAATAATCTGTGTTTCTTAGATAGCATCAGTCCATTCATTACACTGTAACTACACACAGAGCAGAGAAGCGCACGGAAACAGACCTTTATGTAACAGGGGGGAACAGTGGGCCAGTCATCGGTAGGCCTATAGAAGAGGTGACGACAGGTCAGTGTCAACAAGGATACAATGAGGTAGCATGGCAAATTGAAACAGGTGGGTTGATTTAGAAACGTGAAACAGGAGGTTTGTGCTCAAACAGGAAAACAGCTGCTAGCAAAAGACATTCATTTTCAAAAGTCACAAGTAAAATATGGTGAATTTTAGTCAAACGGATATACTTTTATATTTAGACTCTTGTCTTGGATGTTGAATAGGCTGATGTCTCCTGCTTCTCTTAAACAAACTACCCATTCAGAGCCACAAGGACCAGGAAGTGCAACGTCACAAAACCTCTTTTCTTTCACTCCTCGACACATTACAGGTGTTTGTATAGGTTACTGTCTATGGGAGTTGGCTGTTCAGTTCAGTGTGTGTGTGGCTTTGAGAGAAAGATAAGCCCAGTGTTGTTGTGTTTACCAGGGTTGTGCTAATGACACCAGCTCGTATCTGTGAATCTGCCCGGGAGTCGCGCGGGGATCCGAGAGTCTCTGGAGTCTAAACTAAACTGAAAGACCGGAGGAGGAGGAGTCCCACTGTCTGAGTGAGTCTCTCTCTCTCTGTGTGTGTCTCTGTCTCTGTGTGTGTCTCTGTGTGTGTCTCTGTGTATGTGTGTGTCTCTGCGTGTGTGTGTGTCAGAGAGAGAACTGGAGTGCGTGTGGCTCAGGTCGCAGAGGGGAGTGTGTCTGTGCAAGCGTTTAAGCACCATGGACAGCAACCGGGAGCCAGTCTCGTTAACAACCAACCAGTGGGAGGGTTAGAGCAGCCCGCTCTCTTCTCAGTGTTGACCGGAGGAGCTCCCGTTGCCAGCGACAGAGACGACTCACTTTTGGATTTGGAAATCATGATCTAGTCTTTGTTCATGCAGGTTAGTGTCTGATAAAAAAATATATAGCTAAAAAAAAAATTTTGAAAATCTACTCGACATCATTCTCTGATATCCTCTTCCAGAACTTTCCTCAGCAACGGGATATGGACTAACATCCCGCCACCCGCCAAGGGCCGACAGGCGGACACGGGCTCCAGGCTCGGGTTGCTAGTTGGCACAAAAACATGACATTTTTTGAAACGGGATGAAACAGGGAGGTACCTGAACTTATCCATTTCAGTTCATCTTTATTTAATCAGAGTAGTGACTGTTTTCCGGGGAGTAGCTTAAGAAACGCTAGTTTTCGTTTCAAAACGTTTTGCTGCCGACCCTCCTGACTGAGGCCAACCTAGGAGGATAGACCGGCTGGTCTCAAGGAGGATGTTCGGGCAGGATGTGCTCCAGCCGGAAGATCCTGTGGAGCCTGCTGCTGCTGTCAGTGTTGGAGGTGGGTCTCGGGGTGACCAGTATCGTCCTGGGAGCCGTGGGGCTCAGCCGGGTCAGGGAGGAACACAAGCTGCAGCAAGGAGACGCTTCTCCCGTCTGGAGTGGCATGTGTGTACGTACAACTTTTAGTTTACCATCTCTGTGTGTGTGTGTGTGTGTGTGTGTGTGTGTGTGTGTGTGTGTGTGTGTGTGTGTGTGTGTGTGTGTGTGTGTGTGTGTGTGTGTGTGTGTGTGTGTGTGTGTGTGTGTGTGTGTGTGTGTGTGTGTGTGTGTGTGTGTGTGTGTGTGTGTGTGTGTGTGTGTGTGTGTGTGTGTGTGTGTGTGTTTCCATGTTGGCTCTATGCCTGGAAATGCCCTTGTCTGGAGCAGAGATTGATCATTTCAAACTCAAATTTCAAAAAAAGTGTTTACAATTTTTAAAAGGAATGAGCAATAATTGACATTAACTGAAAAAGGATTAGATGTAGATGCAATAGCCCTCTGTGACTTTAAATAATATTTTTCTTAAAACTGTATTTCCTAAAAGATGTGTCCGGAGATTTGGTCAAGTCGTTCAGATTTGTCTAAATCCTAAATGAATCGGGCATGAGTAGGGTCAGCTACACCATAAGGACCCCTTCTTCATTTACCCATTTAGTGCAACAAGACCACTCATGCTCTAGAAAATTCTCTCCTTATGATAGATTTAAACAAACAGTATTGGAATCACCGTGGCAACAAGCATAAACCGTCAACTCCACCTGGCTCGACTGAGGGACCTTACAGACTGTATGTGTGGGGTACAGAGATGAGGTAGTCATTCAAACATCATGTTAAACACTATTATTGTACACAGTGAATTCATGCAACTTATTTACGTGACTTGTCAAGCAAATCTTTATATTTATTTACAAAACTTATTTAGGCCATAAGAAAGGTGTTGAATACTTATTGACTCAAGACATTTCAGCTTTTCATTTTGAATTCATTGGTGAAAACATCATTCCACTTTGACATTATGGGATATCGGGTGTAGAGGCCAGTGACACAAATGTTCAATTTATAATCCATTTTAAATTCAGCAAAATGTGGGAAAAAGTCAAGAGGTGTGAATGCTTTCCGAGGGCTCTGTATGTTCTACATCTAGAAAAACATGCCACAAATGGTAACGAAATTAGCCCTGGAGCATTAAATAGTTCAAAGATTTTTATAACATATTTGAATAATCTCACGTTAGAATTAAATAATCAATGCCTTTAAAAACGTTTTTTTTTTACTTTTTTTTTTATTTTTAATTTAAATGCCTTTTATAGTGTGTGACAAGAGTGGCCCTAAATCCAATCCATTTTATGAGAAAAACAAATCAATAATGAGGCAGTTGCTACTTCACATGGTATGATAGCTGATACATTTGTCTGTCAAAATATACAATGTTGTTGAAATTACGAAAAACATTTGTAAAAAAAAAAAGAAAAAAAAGAAGAAAAGTGGAGACTGTCCTGTCTTTCAGGAATCCCTCATACAGTGAGGTCTCCCGCTCTCTACAATGAAAGCCGGTTTGGATTCGGATCTGATTGGGTTCTGTTCTTTCTCTCTCAGTTTCTAATCTGTGGGATGTGTGGAGTACTCTGTTCCAAGAAGAGGACTGGACCCATCGTGAGTACACACACACACACACACACACGCTCACACACGCTCACACACACACACACTCACACACACACACACACACACACACACACACACACACACACACACTCTCTCTTACCCTCCTGTCCGAAGTTGCTCTCGCTCCCCAAAGGGGCTTTATTGACATGGGAAACATATGTTTACATTGCCAAAGCAAGTGAAATAGATAATAAACAACATCAACACAAAGGTATAATTCTTGGTGTGCTCTCGGACAACGGTGTCTAGATGGAATTTGTATTTGTTGTCCTGGCAACTGGACCTTTTATGGAACCCCATTATTTTTGTCTTACTGAGATTTACTGTCAGGGCCCAGGTCTGTCAGGGCCCAGATCTGTCAGGACCCAGATCTGTCAGGGCCCAATCTGTCAGGGCCCAAGTCTGTCAGGGCCCAGGTCTGTCAGGGCCCAGGTCTGTCAGGGCCCAGATCTGTCAGGGCCCAGGTCTGTCAGGGCCCAGGTCTGTCAGGGCCCAGGTCTGTCAGGGCCCAGATCTGTCAGGGCCCAGGTCTGTCAGGGCCCAGGTCTGTCAGGGCCAGATCTGTCAGGGCCCAGGTCTGTTAGGGCCCAGATCTGTCAGGGCCCAGGTCTTTCAGATTCTATGCAGAAGATCTAGGTGCTGCTGTAGGCCCTCCTTGGTTGCTGACAGATGCATCAGATCATCTGCAAACAGTGGGCCCAAGCTGCATGCCTGTCTCACCCCATGGGCCTGTGGAAATACATGTTTTTTAACTGCACATTGATTTTATGTCATATGTTTATCCCCCAACAACCGCTTTCCATCCATTCCATCCATTTGTAAAGCAGACCGTCATTCCAAATTGAGTCAAAAGCTTTTTTGAAATCAACAAAGCATGTTTTGGTTGGTTTGTTTGTCAGGGTGTGTAAGGTGTATATGTGGTTTGTCGTACGATATTTTGGTAAGAAGCCAATTTGACATTTGCTCAGGACGTTGTTTTCACAGAGGAAATGTTGGACTCTACTGTTGATGATACTGCAGAGGATTTTTCAGAGGTTACTGTTGACACAGATTCCACTGTAACTTTCAGGGTCAAATTTCTCTCTACTTTTGTGGATTGATTGATCAGATCTTGGTTCGAAACACTGGGGAAGATGCCAAAGCTGAGGATAATGTTAAAATATTCAAGAAAAGCTCATTTTAATTTGTGGTTTGTATATTTTATCATTTTGATTAGTAGGTCAACAACACCACAGGCCTTTTTGTGTTGAAGGGAGATTGGAGAAGTGGTTTATCCAGACATCTCCGTTTTGGGATAGATAACTCTTCATGTTGATTGTTTAGTGGTTAGATTATACGGATTCTTCAATCACATCGAGCTGATTTCTGACCTGCTGTTCTTTCCTCGTAGTGTATATCTGTATTATTTTAGTAATTCCCCATAGTGAAGGTTATCCTTTTCTGGGTCTCTGTGTGTTTGGTTGTGTAACACAGATGCTGGGAGACGACAAGCAAGTACGGGGGTGTGGTTTTAATAATAAATAAACATGAAAACAAAACACAAACGGCGTCTGGACATAAGAACAGGAACATGACAACAAGGCTGACTGGGGAACGAACCCGAGGGAGTGACAGATAGAGGGATGGAAATAATTGAAGTGATGCAGTCCAGGTGAGTCTCATGAGTCGCAGGTGTGCGTAGTGATGGTGACAGGTGTGCGTAGTGATGGTGACAGGTGTGCGTAGTGATGGTGACAGGTGTGCGTAGTGATGGTGACAGGTGTGCGTAGTGATGGTGACAGGTGTGCGTAGTGATGGTGACAGGTGTGTGTAGCGATGGTGACAGGTGTGCGTAGCGATGGTGACAGGTGTGTGTAGTGATGGTGACAGGTGTGCGTAGCGATGGTGACAGGTGTGCGTAGCGATGGTGACAGGTGACGAGTGTGTAGCGATGGTGACAGGTGTGCGTAGCGTGGTGACAGGTGTGCGATGGTGACAGGTGTGCGTAGCGATGGTGACAGGTGTGCGTAGCGATGGTGACAGGTGTGTGTAGCGATGGTGACAGGTGTGCGTAGCGATGGTGACAGGTGTGCGTAGCGATGGTGACAGGTGTGTGTAGCGATGGTGACAGGTGTGCGTAGCGATGGTGACAGGTGTGCGTAGCGATGGTGACAGGTGTGCGTAGCGATGGTGACAGGTGTGCGTAGCGATGGTGACAGGTGTGCGTAGCGATGGTGACAGGTGTGCGTGGTGACAGTGATGGTGACAGGTGTGCGATGGTGACAGGTGTGCGTAGCGATGATGGTGACAGGTGTGCGTAGCGATGGTGACAGGTGTGCGTAGTGATGGTGACAGGTGTGTGTAATGATGGTGACAGGTGCGTAGCGATGGTGACAGGTGTGCGTATGGTGACAGGTGTGCGTAGCGATGGTGACAGGTGTGCGTAATGATGGTGACAGGTGTGCGTAGCGATGGTGACAGGTGTGTGTAATGATGGTGACAGGTGTGCGTAGCGATGGTGACAGGTGTGGTGACGTGTGCGTAGCGATGTGCGTGACAGGTGTGCGTAGCGATGGTGACAGGTGTGGTGACAGGTGTGCGTAGCGATGGTGACAGGTGTGTGTAATGATGGTGACAGGTGTGCGTAGCGATGGTGACAGGTGTGCGTAGCGATGGTGACAGGTGTGCGTAGCGATGGTGACAGGTGTGCGTAGCGATGGTGACAGGTGTGCGTAGCGATGGTGACAGGTGTGCGTAGCGATGGTGACAGGTGTGCGTAGCGATGGTGACAGGTGTGCGTAGCGATGGTGACAGGTGTGCGTAGCGATGGTGACAGGTGTGCGTAGCGATGGTGACAGGTGTGCGTAGCGATGGTGACAGGTGTGCGGTGAGCGATGGTGACAGGTGTGACAGGTGTGCGTAGCGATGGTGACAGGTGTGCGTAGCGCGATGGTGACAGGTGGTGACAGGTGTGCGTAGCGATGGTGACAGGTGTGCGTAGCGATGGTGACAGGTGTGTGTAGCGATGGTGACAGGTGTGCGTAGCGATGGTGACAGGTGTGCGTAGCGATGGTGACAGGTGTGTGTAATAATCACCACACTGCCGACGTGCGCCAGAGAGGGGGAGCGTGAGTAAACGTGACAGGTTGGATATTCTCAATATCTTTCAATGGTTTTTGCTTTCTTCATTAAACCATTTCTCATTGTTGTTCATTTTCTTATTTTTTTTAAATATATTTTTTAAATTCTTGGTAGTTACAGTCTTGCCTCATTGCTGCAACTCCCATACGGACTCGGGAGAGGTGAATGTCGAGAGCCGTGCGTCCTCCAAAACACAACCCAGCCACACTGCTTCTTGGCACAATGCCCACTTAACCCAGAAGCACTGTACACCTGATGACCGTGTCAGCGTGCACTGCACACAGCCCACAACAGGAGTTGCTAGTGTGTTATGGGACATCGACATCCCTGCCGGCCAAACCCAGATGACACTGGGACAATTGTGTGACGCCCCATGGGTCTCCCTGTCGCGACAGAGCCTGGACTCGAACCCAGAATCTCCAGTGGCACAGCTTTAGGGGGGGCTTTAGACCCCTGAGACAGAGCCTGGACTCAAACCCAGAATCTCCAGTGGCACAGCTTTAGGGGGGGCTTTAGACCACTGAGACAGAGCCTGGACTCGAACCCAGAATCTCCAGTGGCACAGCTTTAGGGGGGGCTTTAGACCCCTGAGACAGAGCCTGGACTCAAACCCAGAATCTCCAGTGGCACAGCTTTAGGGGGGGCTTTAGACCACTGAGACAGAGCCTGGACTCGAACCCAGAATCTCCAGTGGCACAGCTTTAGGGGGGGCTTTAGACCCATGAGACAGAGCCTGGACTCGAACCCAGAATCTCCAGTGGCACAGCTTTAGGGGGGGCTTTAGACCACTGAGACAGAGCCTGGACTCTAACCCAGAATCTCCAGTGGCACAGCTTTAGGGGGGGCTTTAGACCCCTGGCACAGCTTTGGGGGGCTTTAGACCCCTGAGACAGAGCCTGGACTCGAACCCAGAATCTCCAACCCAGAATCTCCAGTGGCACAGCTTTAGGGGGCTTTAGACCACTGAGACCCTGGACTCTGAGACAGAGCCTGAGACTGGACTCTAACCCAGAACCCAGAATCTCCAGTGGCACAGCTTTAGGGGGGGCTTTAGACCCCTGAGACAGAGCCTGGACTCTAACCCAGAATCTCTAGTGGCACAGCTTTAAGCGGGGCTTTAGCCCCCGAGACAGAGCCTGGACTCTAAACCAGAATCTCTAGTGGCACAGAAGAAACAACTCAAGAAACACTCAAGAAACCCTTCTTAGGTTTTCTGCTAGAATTTTTTTTACATTTCATACAATATGTTAGCTGATATGTCAAATACTGCATACTGTTCAGGCTTCATACTGCTAAGTTTACACCACTATTGCAGGGAAACATTTTGTCCAGGAAATTGCCTAGGAGGGATTTATAGTTAGTTGGTAGATTTCTACACTAACCTCTGTCTATAGCATTTCTTAACAACCAGCAGTTTGTTCAGCTTCGACAACTCATGGTTGAGTATTACTCTGTTCAAGTAGATTGATTTCGCTGTGATTTGATAGGGGTGTTAGTTGGCTGACTGTTAACGCTCTGAGAGACTCTCGATCGGTCAGTGATGAAGTAGTCGACCACTGCCAGGGAATGAGCTGAGGGTGTACCTACTAAAGGAGTATCACCGAAGCCAACCATTGACTATGTACAGACCCAGCGTGCGACAGAGCTGCAGGAGTGGTGACACATTTTTGTTGGTTGTTTTGTCGTAGTTTTGTCTAGGGGGGCATATTTTGAGTAGGTGCGTGTCCCCCTGTGTGCTGAGAATGTTGGGTTCTTGTCCATTTCTGGCATTTAGGTCGCCACAGACTAGTACATGTCCCTGGGCTGAAAATGATTGATCTAGCCCTCTAGGATGGAGAAGCTGTCTTCATTAAAGTATGGGGATTCTAGTGGGGGGGTATAGGTAGCACACAGGAGAACATTATTCTCTGTTTATTTCCATTTCTAGCCAAATGTAAAATATTCCTGTTTTGATTAATTTAATAGAGTGAGTTAGGTCTGCTCTATACCAAGTTAGCATACCCCCTGAGTCTCTTCCCTGTTTCACACCTGGTCGTTTGGTGGATGGGACTACCAGCTCTCTGTAACCTAGACCCTGTTTCACACCTGGTCGTTTGGTGGATGGGATTACCAGCTCTCTGTGACCTAGACCCTGTTTCACACCTGGTCGTTTGGCGGATGGGATTACCAGCTCTCTGTAACCTAGACCCTGTTTCACACCTGGTCGTTTGGTGGATGGGATTTGGTGGATGGGATTACCAGCTCTCTGTAACCTAGACCCTGTTTCACACCTGGTCGTTTGGTGGATGGGATTACCAGCTCTCTGTAACCTAGACCCTGTTTCACACCTGGTCGTTTGGTGGATGGGATTACCAGCTCTCTGTAACCTAGACCCTGTTTCACACCTGGTCGTTTGGTGGATGGGATTACCAGCTCTCTGTAACCTAGACCCTGTTTCACACCTGGTCCTTTGGTGGATGGGATTACCAGCTCTCTGTAACCTAGACCCTGTTTCACACCTGGTCGTTTGGTGGATGGGATTACCAGCTCTCTGTAACCTAGACCCTGTTTCACACCTGGTCGTTTGGTGGATGGGATTACCAGCTCTCTGTAACCTAGTCGGCAATCAGTTGGTCCATTTCTTCAATACCAGGTTTTTTTGCAAAATTACAATGTCTGTATTTCTGATTCCTTTGTTGAAGTCTGGGTTCCTGCTCTTTAGGCCAAAGGCAGATGACCTCAGACCGTGTATATTCCAGGATGCTTTGTGGTCTATAGTGTCCAGTGTTGTTATTCGTGTGGTTTGAGCAAAGCATGCTGAGCATCTGAGGATGGGGCTGTTACTTGGCTCACGGCCTGGACGTATGTCTCGCTCTCCCCTTCTCCATCCTCTTCTCTCAGCAGTCAACCCTCTCTCTCCTCTGGCTCTCCATCTCCTATCCTCCCCCAATCTCTGTGTGATGATTAGGTTATTCTAGGTTAGTGTTTCTCTGGAGTCTGATGTATTACATTAGGAAACCTAACGTGTCTATCTACACACACATAAAGGGTGTGGGGGTTCTGAGTGGAACAGGGTACTTAGAGGCTTGTTCACTGTAACTGAGCTCCCAGGAAAAGTCAGAAGTGTGTGTGTGTGTGTGTGTGTGTGTGTGTGTGTGTGTGTGTGTGTGTGTGTGTGTGTGTGTGTGTGTGTGTGTGTGTGTGTGTGTGTGTGTGTGTGTGTGTGTGTGTGTGTGTGTGTGTGTGTGTGTGTGTGTGTGTGTGTGTGGATAATTATGCTGAACATAATTCATTTTGCACGTTTTAAAAACAATGTGTGGAGTCATGTATAGTATTGAACCACAGCCCAGTATTACAGTTACAGTGTGTTCCATCTCATTTACAGGTATAGAGCAGGAAACTATAAACAGTGTTCCATTTCACCATGTGTTTCTGCTGACACGGTGGCTATAGTATTTGCAGGAGCAGTCATTTAAGTTTGTTTGTATTTATAGCGCTTTATTCTGTCTCTTGTTTTTTTCTCTCTCTCTCTCCCTCCCTCTCTCTGTCTCTTTCAATCTCTCTCCCTCTCTCTTTCCCTCCCTCTCTTTCTCTCTCTGTCTCTTTCAATCTCTCTCCCTCTCTCTTTCCCTCCCTCTCTTTCTCTCTCTGTCTCTTTCAATCTCTCTCCCTCTCTCTTTCCCTCCCTCTCTCTGTCTCTCTGTCTCTTTCAATCTCTCTCCCTCTCTTTCTCTCTCTGTCTCTCTCCCTCCCTCTCCAGATGATTCTGTTCTCAGCTTGCTGTATCTGTGGTCTGATTGGAGGGATTCTCAACTTCCAGTTCATTAGGGCATTGTCACGACGACCAGACTCTCTACGTTCCCTACACCTAGCAGCCATGACTATTGCCTGCCTGGGTTTGCAACGCTATGAAACACTAGAAAACACTTTGAAACATAGTTAAACATTATATTACATTACATGACACTATTATCAACTCATTCCAACTCCAGGTAGTTGAGGTGTGCGACGCTGACCCAATACCTCCTCTAACCTGCATGAAAACATCTCTGTCTGTATATGAAAAGGTAACATTCAGATTCTGGCATCATTAAATTCAATTAGTCATCTCCCTCTCTCCCGTAGGTATCTCTTCCTGTACTCTCTCAACCTGGTTAACCTGTCGTCTGGCCAATTCAGAACAACAGAGGATGTTTCTGGAGAGAGAACACTCACTACATCACTCACACGAGATGGCTGAGAAGGATTCATACACACACGGATCTTTCGTAAGAAACAAAACACACACTCACAAGCTTGGACAGCAATCATACATTACTCTTAATTTCTCCTCAGTGACAATCCACAGCTGAGTGATACTAACGTGCGTGTGTGTGTGTGTGTGTGTGCGTGCGTGCATGCGTGCGTGCGTGTGTGTGTGTGTGTTTCCAACAGGAGATCCTTGACAACTCCAGCAATGGGATTCCCCAGATCTCCTACAATGCTAACACCACATCTCCTTAACAATGGACACACCTTGTTGCCCTGACAACTGGCACATCTTGTAACCCTGACAATGGAACCACCTTGTTGCCCTGATGATGTACACACCCTGTTGCCCTGATGATGGACACAACTTGTTGCCCTGACAACGGAGTGACATCGTGTAACAGAGCTGAGCAGCATTATTACACAGCTGTGTGTAGAGAACTTCAATACAGATGGAAGAAGTTTCCCAAAATAAAACAACAATGAACGCTATTCTTGGACAAGTTGTTACGAGTTCTGATAGTCCCAACACACACAGTCACATGACATATGCCTCACAGACAGGAGGGACAGACAGCCAATCAGACACTAATGATCACAAAACACGCATGCAATTTATTTTAAATCTCTCTCCCATTCCTCTCCCTCCCCCTGGTTCTGGCTATATGAATGTAGGTGTATGAAGGAACAGTGCTTTAGCGATCTCATGCAGAGCAGAATATGGAATTCTTTAAAGTATCAGACATACAACCAACGATGCACACTGTAGAGCTGCTGTGGGTAACCCTCCTGTAGAGCTGCTGTGGGTAACCCTCCTGTAGAGCTGCTGTGGGTAGAGCTGCTGTAGAGCTGCTGTGGGTAACCCTCCTGTAGAGCTGCTGTGGGTAACCCTCCTGTAGAGCTGCTGTGGGTAACCCTCCTGTAGAGCTGCTGTGGCTAACCCTCCTGTAGAGCTGCTGTGGATAGAGCTGCTGTAGAGCTGCTGTGGGTAACCCTCCTGTAGAGCTGCTGTGGGTAACCCTCCTGTAGAGCTGCTGTGGGTAACCCTCCTGTAGAGCTGCTGTGGGTAACCCTCCTGTAGAGCTGCTGTGGCTAACCCTCCTGTAGAGCTGCTGTGGGTAACCCTCCTGTAGAGCTGCTGTGGGTAACCCTCCTGTAGAGCTGCTGTGGGTAGAGCTGCTGTGGGTAACCCTCCTGTAGAGCTGCTGTGGGTAACCCTCCTGTAGAGCTGCTGTGGGTAACCCTCCTGTAGAGCTGCTGTGGGTAGAGCTGCTGTGGGTAACCCTCCTGTAGAGCTGCTGTGGGTAACCCTCCTGTAGAGCTGCTGTGGGTAACCCTCCTGTAGAGCTGCTGTGGGTAACCCTCCTGTAGAGCTGCTGTGGGTAACCCTCCTCCTGTAGAGCTGTTGTGGGTAACCCTCCTGTAGAGCTGCTGTGGATAACCCTCCTGTAGAGCTGCTGTGGGTAACCCTCCTCCTGTAGAGCTTATGTGGGTAACCCTCCTGTAGAGCTGTTGTGGGTAACCCTCCTGTAGAGCTGCTGTGGGTAACCCTCCTGTAGAGCTGCTGTGGGTAACCCTCCTCCTGTAGAGCTGTTGTGGGTAACCCTCCTCCTGTAGAGCTGCTGTGGGTAGAGCTGCTGTGGGTAACCCTCCTCCTGTAGAGCTGCTGTGGGTAACCCTCCTCCTGTAGAGCTGCTGTGGGTAACCCTCCTGTAGAGCTGCTGTGGGTAACCCTCCTCCTGTAGAGCTTATGTGGGTAACCCTCCTGTAGAGCTGCTGTGGGTAACCCTCCTCTTGTAGAACTGCTGTGGGTAACCCTCCTCCTGTAGAGCTGCTGTGGGTAACCCTCCTCCTGTAGAGCTGCTGTGGGTAACCATCCTCCTGTAGAGTTGCTGTGGGTAACCCTCCTCTTGTAGAACTGCTGTGGGTAACCCTCCTCTTGTAGAGCTGCTGTGGGTAACCCTCCTCCTGTAGAGCTGCTGTGGGTAACCCTCCTCCTGTAGAGCTGCTGTGGGTAACCCTCCTCCTGTAGAGCTGCTGTGGGTAACCCTCCTCCTGTAGAGATGCTGTGGGTAACCCTCCTCCTGTAGAGCTGCTGTGGGTAACCCTCCTCCTGTAGAGCTGCTGTGGGTAGAGCTGCTGTGGGTAACCCTCCTCCTGGAGAGCTGCTTTTCTCCAGCAGTGCTCTAACCAGATCCCGAAGCAGAAGCCTACACACCCAGTAACTCTCCAGGAGGCAGGTTAGCTTCCCACTCCTGCTGTATATTCATGCTTGTACTGTATATCAGGAAAACAATCATTATGGAGTTACAATATTTTTCTATAGGCTTCTTATAACATTGAAATAAAACTATGGAAACGCTAGATGGTGGTGTAGATTTCATAGACAGTTCCTGGGACAGCTGAGAGAAACTACTGGTTGCCGTACGCACACTGACCTCAGGCATCCATCTTGATATCTTACGAGAGGAGACATGCTCTCTGCTGGGGGAAGTATTGCTGTGGGAGGAACGGAGATTGATCTCATACGCCTGTCAATTGTGCTTTTAATCAAAGGGCTTCTCAATTGGTCCCCTGAAATCTGACTTAGTTAACCCCATTCACACACATCTGTCACTAAGGTCAACACAGTTAGTAACCAGAGTACTTAGTTAACCTTATTGATCTGTCACTAGTCCTTACTATAGACAGGAGAAACACAGCAACCAGAGTACTTAGTTAACCTTACTGATCTGTCACTAGTCCTTACTATAGACAGGAGAAACACAGTAACCAGAGTACTTAGTTAACCTTACTGATCTGTCACTAGTCCTTACTATAGACAGGAGAAACACAGCAACCAGAGTACTTAGTTAACCTTACTGATCTGTCACTAGTCCTTACTATAGACAGGAGAAACACAGCAACCAGAGTACTTAGTTAACCTTACTGATCTGTCACTAGTCCTTACTATAGACAGGAGAAACACAGCAACCAGAGTACTTAGTTAACCTTACTGATCTGTCACTAGTCCTTATTATAGACAGGAGAAACACAGCAACCAGAGTACTTAGTTAACCTTACTGATCTGTCACTAGTCCTTATTATAGACAGGAGAAACACAGCAACCAGAGTACTTAGTTAACCTTACTGATCTGTCACTTAACCTTACTGTCCTTACTATAGACAGGAGAAACACAGTAACCAGAGTACTTAGTTAACCTTACTGATCTGTCACTAGTCCTTACTATAGACAGAGAAACACAGCAACCAGAGTAGAAACACAGCAACCAGACAGTACTTAGTTAACCTTACTGATCTGTCTCTAGTCCTGTCACTAGTCCTTACTATAGACATAGAAGAAAACACAGCAACCAGAGTACTTAGTTAACCTTACTGATCTGTCACTAGTCCTTATTATAGACAGGAGAAACACAGTAACCAGAGTACTTAGTTAACCTTACTGATCTGTCACTAGTCCTTACTATAGACAGGAGAAACACAGCAACCAGAGTACTTAGTTAACCTTACTGATCTGTCACTAGTCCTTACTATAGACAGGAGAAACACAGTAACCAGAGTACTTAGTTAACCTTACTGATCTGTCACTAGTCCTTATTATAGACAGGAGAAACACAGCAACCAGAGTACTTAGTTAACCTTATTGATCTGTCACTAGTCCTTATTATAGACAGGAGAAACACAGCAACCAGAGTACTTAGTTAACCTTACTGATCTGTCACTAGTCCTTATTATAGACAGGAGAAACACAGCAACCAGAGTACTTAGTTAACCTTACTGATCTGTCACTAGTCCTTATTATAGACAGGAGAAACACAGCAACCAGAGTACTTAGTTAACCTTACTGATCTGTCACTAGTCCTTATTATAGACAGGAGAAACACAGTAACCAGAGTACTTAGTTAACCTTACTGATCTGTCACTAGTCCTTATTATAGACAGGAGAAACACAGCAACCAGAGTCCTTAGTTAACCTTACTGATCTGTCACTAGTCCTTATTATAGACAGGAGAAACACAGTAACCAGAGTCTGTTTAGTTAACCTTACTGATCTGTCACTAGTCCTTTGTATAGACAGGAGAAACACAGTAACCAGAGTACTTAGCTCTTTCGTTGACTGATCTGCGTTACTATCCTTATCAGGAGAAACAACATACACACCAGAGTCACTTCTAGTTAACCTTGTGGTTCTGTCACTAGTCCCCAGAGCTGAATAGACAAAACACAGCAACCAGACCCTCTGTATGAACAGTTTACTTGGTCTCTGTCACTTTCCTTCTTCTGTCCCTCTTGTTGTGGATACACAGATCTGGAGAGTGCTTGTTATAGTTTTCTATTGGTCTATCACTAGTCCTTGGAACTATAGACAGGAGAAACACAGCAACCAGAGTAGATTAGTTAACCTTACTGACAGCCAGATTAGGAATGCTAGACAGCCAGATTAGGAATGCTAGACAGTCAGATTAGGAATGCTAGACAGTCAGATTAGTGCTAGACCCAGATTACTATGCTAGACAGTCAGATTAGGAGAAACACAGCAACCAGAGTCTGTTAGACAGCCAGATTAGTAGCCAGATTAGGAATGCTAGACAGCCAGATTAGGAATGCTAGACAGTCAGATTAGGAATGCTAAGTTAGGAATGCTAGACAGCCAGATTAGGAATGCTAGACAGTCAGTTAGGAACTAGACAGTCAGATTAGTTGACAGGGACAGCGCCAACAGATTCAGCAGATTAGGGGCTCTTAGGAATGCTAGACAGTCAGATTAGACTAAGGAGAGCTGCTAGACAGTTACTATTTATCACCAGATGACAACAACATACTACAGCCAGAAGAACACCACCAGATTAGCTCTAGTGTCAGATGGGAATCTAGAAGCCAGATTAGGAATGCGCCCAGAGCTGAATCAGATTAAATGCTACACAGATTGAGCGTCAGATTAGGAATGCTGACCCTCTGATTAGGAATGCTAGACAGCCAGATTGGTCTCTGTCCCTTTCCCTCAGATTAGGAATGTCCCAGATTGTTGTGATATCAGAGTGATCTGGAGCAGTGCTTGTAATAGTTTTCTATTGGTTTATCATACTAAACTTGGAACTAAATTTTAAAAAGGGAATGGGACCAACATCAGATTAGGAACAGACAGCCAGATTAGGAATGCTAGACAGCCAGATTAGGAATGCTAGGCAGCCAGATTAGGAATGCTAGGCAGCCAGATTAGGAATGCTAGGCAGCCAGATTAGGAATGCTAGGCAGCCAGATTAGGAATGCTAGACAGCCAGATTAGGAATGCTAGACAGTCAGATTAGGAATGCTAGACAGTCAGATTAGGAATGCTAGACAGCCAGATTAGGAATGCTAGACAGCCAGATTAGGAATGCTAGACAGTCAGATTAGGAATGCTAGACAGCCAGATTAGGAATGCTAGACAGCCAGATTAGGAATGCTAGACAGCCAGATTAGGAATGCTAGACAGCCAGATTAGGAATGCTAGACAGTCAGATTAGGAATGCTAGACAGTCAGATTAGGAATGCTAGACAGCCAGATTAGGAATGCTAGACAGTCAGATTAGGAATGCTAGACAGTCAGATTAGGAATGCTAGACAGCCAGATTAGGAATTAGGAATGCTAGACAGCCAGATTAGGAATGCTAGACAGTCAGATTAGGAATGCTAGACAGTTTAGGAATGCTAGACAGCCAGATTAGGAATGCTAGACAGCCAGATTAGGAATGCTAGACAGTCAGATTAGGAATGCTAGACAGCCAGATTAGGAATGCTAGACAGCCAGATTAGGAATGCTAGACAGCCAGATTAGGAATGCTAGACAGTCAGATTAGGAATGCTAGACAGCCAGATTAGGAATGCTAGACAGTCAGATTAATGGAATGCTAGATTAGGAATGCAGACAGCCAGATTAGGAATGCTAGACAGCCATTTTAGGAATGCTAGACAGCCAGATTAGGAACAGACAGCCAGATTAGGAACAGACAGCCAGATTAGGAATGCTAGACAGTCAGATTAGGAATGCTAGACAGCCAGATTAGGAATGCTAGACAGCCAGATTAGGAATGCTAGACAGCCAGATTAGGAATGCTAGACAGCCAGATTAGGAATGCTAGACAGCCAGATTAGGAATGCTAGACAGTCAGATTAGGAATGCTAGACAGCCAGATTAGGAATGCTAGACAGCCAGATTAGGAATGCTAGGCAGCCAGATTAGGAATGCTAGACAGTCAGATTAGGAATGCTAGACAGCCAGATTAGGAATGCTAGACAGTCAGATTAGGAATGCTAGACAGCCAGATTAGGAATGCTAGACAGCCAGATTAGGAATGCTAGACAGCCAGATTAGGAACAGACAGCCAGATTAGGAACAGACAGCCAGATTAGGAATGCTAGACAGTCAGATTAGGAATGCTAGACAGCCAGATTAGGAATGCTAGACAGCCAGATTAGGAATGCTAGACAGCCAGATTAGGAATGCTAGACAGCCAGATTAGGAATGCTAGACAGTCAGATTAGGAATGCTAGACAGCCAGATTAGGAATGCTAGACAGTCAGATTAGGAATGCTAGAACAGCCAGATTAGGAATGCTATGCAGCCAGATCAGCCAGATCAGATTAGGAATGCTAGACAGCCAGATTAGGAACAGACAGCCAGATTAGGAACAGACAGCCAGATTAGGAATGCTAGACAGTCAGATTAGGAATGCTAGACAGCCAGATTAGGAATGCTAGACAGACAGATTTTGAATGCTAGACAGCCAGATTATGAATGCTAGACAGCCAGATTAGGAATGCTAGACAGCCAGATTAGGAATGTTAGACAGTCAGATTAGGAACAGACAGCCAGATTAGGAACAGACAGCCAGATTATGAATGCTAGACAGCCAGATTAGGAATGCTAGACAGCCAGATCAGGAATGCTAGACAGCCAGATCAGGAATGCTAGACAGCCAGATCAGGAATGCTAGACAGCCATATTAGGGATGCTAGATAGCCAGATTAGGAACAGACAGCCATATTAGGGATGCTAGACAGCCATATTAGGGATGCTAGACAGCCAGATTAGGAACAGACAGCCAGATTAGGAACAGACAGCCAGATTAGGAATGCTAGACAGCCAGATTAGGAATGCTAGACAGCCAGATCAGGAACAGACAGCCAGATTAGGAATGCTAGACAGCCAGATTAGGAACAGGCAGACAGATTAGGAATGCTAGACAGCCAGATTAGGAACAGGCAGACAGATTAGGAATGCTAGACAGCCATTTTCAAGTCTTGTACCAAACATTAGGAACACATTCCTAATATTTAGCTGAACCCCCCCCCTTTCCCTCAGAACAGCCTATATATGTTGGGGATGGACTCTACAAGGTGTCCAAAGCGTTCCACAGGGATGCTGGCCCATGTTGACTCCAACGCTTCCCACAGTTGTGTCAAATTGGCTGGATGCCCTGGTGATGGAACGCTCGATACACACAGATACACACAGGAAACACAGCAGTGTTGCAGGTCTTGACACAAACCGGTACGCCTGGCACCTACTACCATATCCTGTTCAAAGGCACCTACTACCATATCCTGTTCAAATGCACCTACTACCATATCCTGTTCAAATGCACCTACTACCATATCCTGTTCAAATGCACCTACTACCATATCCTGTTCAAATGCACCTACTACCATATCCTGTTCAAAGGCACCTACTACCATATCCTGTTCAAAGGCACCTACTACCATATCCTGTTCAAAGGCACCTACAACCATATCCTGTTCAAAGGCACCAGACATATCCTGTTTAAAGGCACCTACTACCATATCCTGTTCAAAGGCACCTACTACCATATCCTGTTCAAAGGCACCTACTACCATATCCTGTTCAAATGCACCTACTACCATATCCTGTTCAAAGGCACCTACTACCATATCCTGTTCAAATGCACCTACTACCATATCCTGTTCAAAGGCACCTACTACCATATCCTGTTCAAATGCACCTACTACCATATCCTGTTCAAATGCACCTACTACCATATCCTGTTCAAAGGCACCTACTACCATATCCTGTTCAAATGCACCTACTACCATATCCTGTTCAAATGCACCTACTACCATATCCTGTTCAAATGCACCTACAACCATATCCTGTTCAAAGGCACCTACAACCATATCCTGTTAAAAGGCACCTACTACCATATCCTGTTCAAAGGCACCTACTACCATATCCTGTTCAAAGGCACCTACTACCATATCCTGTTCAAAGGCACCTACTACCATATCCTGTTCAAAGGCACCTACTACCATATCCTGTTCAAAGGCACCTACTACCATATCCTGTTCAAATGCACCTACAACCATATCCTGTTCAAAGGCACCTACAACCATATCCTGTTCAAAGGCACCTACTACCATATCCTGTTCAAAGGCACCTACTACCATATCCTGTTCAAATTTACATTTAAGGCACCTACTACCATATCATCTGTTCAAAGGCATCCTACTACCATATCCTGTTCAAAGGCACCTACTACCATATCCTGTTCCTCAAGGGAGGCACCTACTACCATATCCTGTTCAAAGGCACCTACTACCATATCCTGTTCAAAGGCACCTACTACCATATCCTGTTCAAAGGCACCTACTACCATATCCTGTTCAAAGGCACCTACTACCATATCCTGTTCAAAGGCACCTACATATTTTGTCTTGCTCACTCACCCTCTGAATGACACACATACACAACCCATGTCTCAAGTGTCTCGAGGCTTAAACATCCTTCTTTAACCCGTCTCCTCCCCTTCATTTACACTGATTGAAGTGGATTTAACAAAGTGACATCAATAAGGGATCATATCTTTCACCTGGATTCACCTGGTCAGTCTGTCATGGAAAGAGCAGATGTTAATGTGTTGTACAGAGCCTTCGGAAAGTATTCAGACCCCTCCATTCTTTTCCACATTTTGTTACATTACAGCCTTATTATAAAATTGATCCAAATGTTTATTTTTATTTTTTTTTACCCTCAATCCACACACAATACTCCATCATTTTAAATAAGTATTCAGACCCTTTTGATATGAGACTCAAAATTGAGCTCAGGTGCATCCTGTTTGCATTGATCGTCCGTGAGATGTTTCTACAACTTGATTGGTAAATTCAATTGATTGGACATCAGAAAGGCACACACACCTGTCTGTATAAAGTCCCACGCTGGTCACACTAACAGAGCTCCAGAGTTCCGCTGTGGAGATGGGAGAACCTTCCAGAAGGGCAACCATCTCTGCAGCACTCCACCAATCAGGCCTTTACGGTAGAGTGACCAGACGGAAAAGGCACATGACAGCCCGCTTGGAGTTAGCCAAAATACACCTAAAGGACTCAGACCATGAGAAACAAGATTCTCTGCTCTGATGAAACCAAGATGGAACTCTTTGGACTGAATGCCAAGCGTCAAGTCTGGAGGAAACCTGGCACCATCCTTACGGTGAAGCATGGTGGTGGCAGCATCCTTACGGTGAAGCATGGTGGTGACTACTCAGGATCAAGCAAAACATGAATGGAGAAAAGTAGAGTGAGATCCTTGATGAAAACCTGCTCCTGAGTGCTCAGGACCTCAGACTGGGGCGAAGGTTCCCCTTCCAACAGGAAAATGACCCTAAGCACACAGCCAAGACAATGCAGGAGGGGCTTCAGGAAAAGTCTGATTGTCTTTGAGTGGCCCAGCCAGAGCCAGGATTAAACGTCTCTGAAGACCTGAAAATAGCTGTGCAGCAACACTTGTCTATATTCCATTCACAACTGCAGTGACAACACCTGTTCAATGAATGGGGGGACACCCTGAACTTTAGGGGGGAGGAGTAGGTATAACTTTAGGGGGGAGGAGTAGGTATAGACTTTAGGGGGGAGGAGTAGGTATAACTTTATAGATTATGAACTACACACAAAATATATTTTAATGTATTGATTGAATTAAGTCTCTTCTCTGAGTTGGGGTTAGACGGGGTATTGTGTGTGTGTTCGTCTGCCTCCATGCATGATGGGTGCAATCATTTTTACATTTGGGCTCCCGAACGGAGCAGCAGTCTCAGGCACTGCATCTCAGTGCAAGAGGTGTCACTGCAGTTCCTGGTTCGATTCCAGGCTGTATCACAACCATCTGTGATTGGGAGTCCCATAGGGTGGTGTACAATTGGCCCGGCATCATTAGGATTTGGCCGTCATTGTAAATAATAATTGGTTCTTAACGGCCTTGCCTGGTTAATTAAAATGTTAGTTCGCCCAGTGCTACAGGTGGGCAGAGATTTCACTTTAGGACCAATGGAATGGTCTAAAGTGTGCAAACTCCACCCACCAAGTGCATAAGACTACATTTTTATCATTCAGCAGATGCTCTTATCCAGAAAAACTTGAATCAGCGCATTCAACGTAGGTAGTTTAGTCAACCACCAACCTGGACTCAGGGGTAAACGTAACATAGTAAATGTAAATCCGGGACATTCCAATTAGTATGTTGTTTCATATGGTATGTATTCATTTGTGGATGTCCATCATCCATGTCGTACAATATGTTACGCATTGTAATTCATACTTACGCTTTTGCTAAACGTATTATAGGTTAGGAAAGATTTGTTGTGGCTTACGCTGACGTTAGCTAGGCTAGGGGTTAAGATTAAAGTAGTTGCAAATGAGCTAAAATGCTAGTTGTCTGATGAGATTCGAAAGCACAACCTTTGGCTTGCTAGACGTAAACGTTATACGCCTACCCATCCACCATGACCAACCACCCTATTTTCGTTTTCACCTTAAGTAACCATACCAAATGTAACAAGGTCATTTGAGAGTACCAAAAATTGATGTTAACTTTGCTACGTCTCGTCTATGAAACCAGGCTGCAACCACAGTCATTGCAAGTGAAACTTTCCTCAAAGCAGCGATCTGCAAAATCACAGTAAGAAAATTCAAGTGGGAGTGTTTGTGTAACTGCATGTACAACAGTTAGGTGTTCATTTTGATTCACCCAATGATATGGAATAATCCTACACATTGTAGGTCCTAGTCAAAAACCTCAGATTAAGTGAGGGGGTTGTGGCTCAACATATTTACTGACTCCACACTCCTCTTCCCTGGTATGAAGCTGTCTGATCTGATTGCATAATGATAACTTCCTAGTACAAAACGTGACAAACTATACAATTATGTAACACCCACTCGGGTGACTTGGGGAGATGGACATGCCTCAAATGAGTCCCTTTGGCAGTTGTTCTTGGCAAGCCCTTCTCATGGACCTGCATCATCACCCACATCTACAACTGTAACTATCTCCTACCACACCAACTTATAAAAAGACACAACACAGTCACTCCCAAATATATAATTATTTAATTAATAAAAACACTTTTCTCTGCTTTGCTGAAGTCTTCAATATGTCACCTATCCAAATGTAGAAGGACTAGAGCCTGGCAACATCTCTTCCCTCTGGGGCCTTGAGAACAACAAAACACCATCTCTGTTCCAAATTAAACCTGAATTCCCTACATAGTGCACTACATTTGGCAAACAACCTATATGATAGCCCTATGTGACACTAGCCCAAACTAGTGCAATGAAGGGAATAGGGTGCCATTTCAGATTTGAAGACCGTGGTAAAGCCGTGATGAATAGCCCTACAGCATGTTGATGCGTTCTAACGGTAGCTAGAAGGGTAAAACCTGGCTAACAAACACTGGAGTTCTTTACCAAGAGCCATGGAGGCTTCTGGAAATGATTTGGCTCCCTCTGCAGGTTTGTAAAGGGAACTACACAAAGAGCTGCATCAAGAGAGACACGGACCACTCCAACAGTATGGGAGGTCACATAGGGCTGAAGATGGAACCAAACTATGTCACCAGGTGTACTTAAGACATTCCATTATATCAACATCATCATCTTTTAATGTTCATTCAGTTTCACTCAATTTTAGTCACAGTGACATCATTTATTTTTCTTCTTCTTAGTTTTGGGCGTTTCGGGATCTCCATGGAGACAGGACGTGATATCGTCACCCTGTTTCCTCTTCCTGTTTGGCTTGTCACTAAGGTAACCACTGGAGTCGCTCCCCTGCACCTCCACGGGACCCTCCCCCCCCACTTCTTTGTCCTCATCCTCTTCGTTCTGTCGTTTCTCCTTCCTCTTCTTCTTCCTCTTCTCAGTGTGGCCGTTAGTGCTGCTGTCCTCCGCTGTTCTGCTGACAACGTCTCCGGGGGCTGGTACTGAAGCCACCTCCTCTCTGTGTTTTTCCTTTTTCTTCTTCTTGGGTTTGACGGTGGCGTCGGGCCAGTCCTGGTTGGGTTCTAGAGCAGGTTCTGCGTCTGGTTCCTCAAGCTGTTCCGCGGGGTCAGTAGGATCAGAACTCTCTCCAGCTGCCATCAGCTCCTGAACCCTGAGAGAGAACACAACTGTTTAGCTTCAGATAACACAGCTCTAACATCCCCATACAGCTCGCCCCCTGCCGCGCGAGGCCCGTACAGCTTGCCCCCTGCCGCGCGAGGCCCGTACAGCTTGCCCCCTGCCGCGCGAGGCCCGTACAGCTTGCCCCCTGCCGCGCGAGGCCCGTACAGCTTGCCCCCTGCTGTGCGAGGCCCAGAATCACTGACCTTGATGAGTCGATCCAGCAACTGGGATGAAAAGTGATTTGTAGATCAGTGATTCTGTACAGTCCGACTGCAATGTAATCCATCTCAGACACACTGTAACCTACCGTGTCCTGCCAAGTCTTCCTCTGATCAGCAGTACTCCGACTATGTCTGCGTCTAGCTGACAGACCTCAAACTCCAGCTCCGCCCCTATCCTGGGTCCTGCCTCAATCCAGGTCTCCATGGAGACGTGGGCTGGCTTCAGAACGCTGGCGTTGAAACAGCCATGGACCAGACAGCCCACGTGACTCACACCAAGCTTATTAACTGTACCCTGGAGGGGGGATAGAGTTAGCTGCACCTTGACTCTTTCCATTTCGAATAGATTACCATCGTAACTAGTTACAACACATCAACACTGTGCCCTTCTCCATAAGAAACACATCTGTTCTGTATCAGTTAGTCACAAACAGCTTGCCTCTCACCAGTAGTTTCTGTCCTCTCTGGGGTTGGAAGACGACAAAGTTGGCTTGTATGTCGAGGTGAATGTATCCGTTATCGTCGTAGATGTCTCCAAGCTGCCCCAGCAAACTGACCTCATCATAGGCCAGAGGCACACCTTTCAGACTGCACAGGGAACACAGGTAGACAGGGTCATATTCATTAGCGCAAAACCATAGCAAAACATTTTTGCAACAGGACACTTTTAAAAACCACCATTTCAAGGTACGTCCCTCCCGTTCCGGACAGTTGGCTTCTGTTTGGGTTTCTTAAGAGAATACGACCCGGGTGTGTTCTCGTCAGCAGAGAACACGCCAAATACACAGATGATTATGAGCAGGCCCGTGCAGGTTAGAAGATCAATGTAACATATTTCATGTGGTTCCTGGGATGTTCAATACCAGTTCTCAGAGCATGGTAAATATCTGATATATTCTGCACGCTATAGAGGACTGGCAGTTGACGTAACGACACCTTCTGGCGGCCATGTTGGAAGACCACCACATTAATTATTCTGACAACAGCCGAGGGGCTGCCCCAAACTGCATGATAACAGTGCCTGAAACTAGTTGATTCTGTATTTGGTTGCTCTAACAAGGCAGGAAATAAAAAAGGGATTTTTAAAATATATATATTTTATTTTACAGATTCCCACAATCATAAAACACCATCGGTGACACCAAGACTCCAGAACGGTCAGAAAAGGAAAACTTTTTACCCGTTAAGACCTGAACCCAGACAGCTGTCAGTAACGGGTCTGCTACGATCATTTAATCACGGGTAAGTCACGTCTGATTGATTTCGAGTTTACCCGTTAAGACCTGAAACCAGACAGCTGTCAGTAACGGGTCTGCTACGATCATTTATTCACGTGTAAAGTCACGTCGGATCGATTTCGAGTTTACCCGTTAAGACCTAGGAGGGCCTAGAACAGAGCCCTGGGGGACACCAGCTCTCACCACTGGTGTCCCCCAGGGCTCTGTTCTAGGCCCTCTCCTATTCTCGCTATACACCAAGTCACTTGGCTCTGTCATAACCTCACATGGTCTCTCCTATCATTGCTATGCAGACGACACACAATTAATCTTCTCCTTTCTCCTTCTGATGACCAGGTGGCGAATCGCATCTCTGCATGTCTGGCAGACATATCAGTGTGGATGACGGATCACCACCTCAAGCTGAACCTCGGCAAGACGGAGCTGCTCTTCCTCCCGGGAAGGACTGCCCGTTCCATGATCTCGCCATCACGGTTGACAACTCCACTGTGTCCTCCTCCCAGAGCGCTAAGAACCTTGGCGTGATCCTGGACAACACCCTGTCGTTCTCAACTAACATCAAGGCGGTGGCCCGTTCCTGTAGGTTCATGCTCTACAACATCCGCAGAGTACGACCCTGCCTCACACAGGAAGCGGCGCAGGTCCTAATCCAGGCACTTGTCATCTCCCGTCTGGACTACTGCAACTCGCTGTTGGCTGGGCTCCCTGCCTGTGCCATTAAACCCCTACAACTCATCCAGAACGCCGCAGCCCGTCTGGTGTTCAACCTTCCCAAGTTCTCTCACGTCACCCCGCTCCTCCGCTCTCTCCACTGGCTTCCAGTTGAAGCTCGCATCCGCTACAAGACCATGGTGCTTGCCTACGGAGCTGTGAGGGGAACGGCACCTCAGTACCGCCAGGCTCTGATCAGGCCCTACACCCAAACAAGGGCACTGCGTTCATCCACCTCTGGCCTGCTCGCCTCCCTACCACTGAGTAAGTACAGTTCCCGCTCAGCCCAGTCAAAACTGTTCGCTGCTCTGGCCCCCCAATGGTGGAACAAACTCCCTCACGACGCCAGGACAGCGGAGTCAATCACCACCTTCCGGAGACACCCGAAACCCCACCTCTTTAAGGAATACCTAGGATAGGATAAGTAATCCTTCTCACCCCCCCTTTTAAGATTTAGATGCACTATTGTAAAGTGACTGTTCCACTGGATGTCATAAGGTGAATGCACCAATTTGTAAGTCGCTCTGGATAAGAGCGTCTGCTAAATGACTTAAATGTAAATGTAATGGGTCTGCTACGATCATTTAATCACGGGTAAAGTCACGTCTGATTGATTTCGAGTTTACCCGTTAAGACCTGAACCCAGACAGCTGTCAGTAACGGGTCTGCTACGATCATTTAATCACAGGTAAGTCACATCTGATTGATTTCGAGTTTACCCGTTAAGACCTGAACCCAGACAGCTGTCAGTAACGGGTCTGCTACGATCATTTAATCACGGGTAAGTCACGTCTGATTGATTTCGAGTTTACCCGTTAAGACCTGAACCCAGACAGCTGTCAGTAACGGGTCTGCTACGATCATTTAATCACAGGTAAGTCACATCTGATTGATTTCGAGTTTACCCGTTAAGACCTGAACCCAGACAGCTGTCAGTAACGGATCTGCTACGATCATTTAATCACAGGTAAGTCACATCTGATTGATTTCGAGTTTACCCGTTAAGACCTGAACCCAGACAGCTGTCAGTAACGGGTCTGCTACGATCATTTAATCACGGGTAAGTCACGTCTGATTGATTTCGAGTTTAGTTTAGCTGTTGTGCAAACCAGCGGTTGTTAACATCATTTCCATTTTGCGAATACAACACAGACAACTTACGAGTCCCTTCCTTTCTCTATTGCAGGATTCTGATCGGTGATTAATCACCATCAACACTAGTTCCACATCCAAAATAGTTAAATTAACAATTAAAAAGTTTAAACACTTCAAATAATCAACACTTACATATAATCTCAAAGTGTACTATTAAGCTAAATCATATGTAAAAGTTTGACATTTTAGTAACAACTAGGCTATTATTATTATTATTACCATTATCACTTTCAGGTGAACCAAAAAAGTAAATAACAGGACTGGAGTAGCCTAGTGGTTAGAGCATTGGGCCAGTAACTGAAAGGTTGCTGGTTTGAATCCCAGAGCCGACAAGGCTCTGTTGATGTTCCCTCGAGCAAGGTACTTAACCCTAATCGCTCCTGTAAGTCGCTCTGGATAAGAGCGTCTGCTAAAAGATCAAACGTAGGTGGCCAACCTCACTCCACTGGTCCTCGATCTACTGGGTGAGCAGACTTCTGTTAACTTATTAGGTTTGATACTTTGAATCAGGTGTGTTAGTGCAGGGCTGGAACAGAAGCCTGCACACCCAGCAGGGTTGGGTCTGTCCCAGTCGCAATAAGTTTATACATTGTGTAAATTTTAAAACAATTTTCGTTCACAAAATGTGCAATCACAGGTACACATATAATCCAGGGTTTGACAGCTCCGCCCTATGGGACTCCCGATCACGGCTGGTTGTGATACAGCCCGAGATCGAACCAGGGTCTGTAGTAGAGGTCGGCCGATTAATCGGAATGGCCGATTAATTGGCGGCGATTTAAAGTTTTCATAACAATCGGAAATCGGTATTTTTGGGCACCGATTTTTTTTATACCTTTATTTAACTAGGCAAGTCAGTTAAGAACACATTCTTATTTTCAATGACGGCCTAGGAATAGTGGGTTAACTGCCTTGTTCAGGGGCAGAACGACAGATTTTCACCGTGTCAGCTCGGGGGACCCAATCTTGCAACCTTACAGTTAACTAGTCCAACGCAATAACGACCTGCCTCTCTCTCGTTGCACTCCACAAGAAGACTGTCTGTTATGCGAATGCAGTAAGCCAAGGTAAGTTGCTAGCTAGCATTAAACTTATAAAAAACAATCAATCATAATCACTAGTGAACTACACATGGTTGATGATATTACTAGATATTATCTAGCGTGTCCTGCGTTGCATATAATCTGACTGAGCATAAAAGCATACAAGTATCTGACTGAGCGGTGGTAGGCAGAAGCAGGCGCGTAAACATTCATTCAAACAGCACTTAAGTGCATTTTGCCAGCAGCTCTTCATTGTGCGTCAAGCATTGCGCTGTTTATGACTTCAAGCCTATCAACTCCCGATATGAGGCTGGTGTAACCGAAGTGAAATTGTTAGCTAGTTAGCGCGTGTTAGCTAATAGCGTTTCAAATGTCACTCGCTCTGATCCTTCTAGTAGTTGTTCCCCTTGCTCTGCATGGGTAACGCTGCTTCGATGGTGGCTGTTGTCGTTGTCTTGCTGGTTCGAGCCCAGGTAGGGGCGAGGAGAGGGACGGAAGCTATACTGTTACACTGGCAATACTAAAGTGCCTGTAAGAACATCCAATAGTCAAAATAAATTTTATTAAATACAAATGGTATAGAGGGAAATAGTCATATAATTCCTATAATAACTACAACCTAAAACCTCTTACCTGGGAATATTGAAGACCCATGTTAAAAGGAACCACCAGCTTTCATATGTTCTGAGCAAGGATCTTAAATGTTAGCTTTCTTACATAGCACATATTGCACTTTTACTTTCTTCTCCAACACTTTGTTTTTGCATTATTTAAACCAAATTGAACATGTTTCATTATTTACTTGAGACTAAATTGATTTTAATGATGTATTATATTAAGTTAAAATAAGTGTTCATTCAGTATCGTTGTAATTGTCATTATTACAAATAAAAATGTAAAATACATTTTGACTGATTAGTCAGTATCGGCTTTTTTGGTCCTCCAATAAATCGGTATCGGCGTTGAAAAATCATATTCGGTCGACCTCTAGCCTGTAGTGACACCTCTTGCGCTGCCTTAGACCGACGGAGTCCAAAAGGAACCCACCCAATGTTAGTAGTGTTTTACATCAAATCAAATGTTATTTGTCACATACACATGGTTAGCAGATGTTAATGCGAGTGTAGTGAAATGCTTGTGCTTCTAGTGCTTCCGACCATGTAGTAATATCTAACCTAACAATTTCACAACAACTACCTTATACACACACAAGTGTAAAGGAATGAATAAGAATATGTACATTGAAATATATGAATGAGCGATGGCCGAACGGCATAGGCAAGATGCAGTAGATGGTATAGAGTACAGTATATACATATGAGATGAGTAATGTAGGGTATGTAAACATTATATAAAGTGGCATTGTTTAAAGTGGCTAGTGATACATGTATTACATCAACTCTCTCATTATTAAAGTGGCTAGAGATGAGTCAGTATGTTGGCAGCAGCCACTCAATGTTAGTGGTGGCTGTTTAACAGTCTGATGGCCTTGAGATAGATGTTTTTCAGTCTCTCGGTCCCAGCTTTGATGCACCTGTACTGACCTCGCCTTCTGGATGATAGCGGGGTGAACAGGCAGTGGCTCGGGTGGTTGTTGTCCTTGATGATCTTTATGGCCTTCCTGTGACATCGGGTGGTGTAGGTGTCCTGGAGGGCAGGTAGTTTGGACCCCGGTGATGCGCTGTGCATCACTACCCTCTGGAGAGCCTTACGGTTGTGGGCAGAGCAGTTGCCGTACCAGGCGGTGATACAGCCCGACAGGATGCTCTCAATTGTGCATCTGTAAAAGTTTTTGAGTGTTTTTGGTGACAAGCCGAATTTCTTCAGCCTCCTGAGGTTGAAGAGGCGCTACTGCGCCTTCTTCACGATGCTGTCTGTGTGGGTGGACCAATTCAGTTTGTCCGTGATGTGTACGCCAAGGAACTTAAAACTTACACCCTCTCCACTACGGTCCCGTCGATGTGGATAGGGGGGTGCTCCCTCTGCTGTTCCTGAAGTCCACGATCATCTCCTTTATTTTGTTGACATTGAGTGGGAGGTTATTTTCCTGACACCACACTCCAAGGGCCCTCACCTCCTCCCTGTAGGCCGTCTCGTCGTTGTTGGTAATCAAGCCTACCACTGTAGTGTCGTCTGCAAACTTAATGATTGAGTTGGAGGCGTGCATGACCACGCAGTAATGGGTGAACAGGGAGTACAGGAGAGGGCTGAGAACACACCCTTGTGGGGCCCCAGTGTTGAGGAACAGCGGAGTGGAGATGTTGTTACCTACCCTCACCACCTGGGGGCGGCCCGTCAGGAAGCCCAGGATCCATTTGCACATTGCGGGGACGATACCCAGGGTCTCGAGCTTAATGACGAGTTTGGAGGGTACTATGGTGTTAAATGCTGAGCTGTGGTCGATGAACAGCATTCTGACATAGGTATTCCTCTTGTACAGATGGGTTAGGGCAGTGTGATTGCGTCGTCTGTGGACCTATTGGGACGGTACGCAAATTGGAGTGGGTCTAGGGTGTCAGGTAGGGTGGAGGTGATATGGTCCTTGACTAGTCTCTCAAAGCACTTCATGATGACAGAAGTGAGTGCTACAGGGCGATAGTCATTTAGCTCAGTTACCTTCGCTTTCTTGGGAACAGGAACAATGGTGGCCCTCTTGAAACATGTGGGAACAACAGCCTGGGATAAGGATTTATTGAATATGTCCGTAAACACACCAGCCAGCTGGTCTGCGCATGCTCTGAGGACGCGTCTGGGGTCTGGACCTGCAGCCTTGCCAGGGTTAACACGTTTAAACGTTTTACTCATGTTGGCTGTAGTGAAGGAGAGCGCGCAGGTTTTGGTAGAGGGCCATGACCATCAACGTCTTGTGACACTATTCTCGATATCAGGCATGCAACAGCAAATATATTCTAAATAGTAACTATTTCGGAATTATATGGATTTCAACTGCAAAGTAGGAAGCATAGTGGCTAGGTAGCTCTGGTCCATGGCGTTGTTCAGCTACGCTCTCACTAACGAGTTGTTTAGTGACTTGCTTCTACATAACTAACTACTTTCTTAACTCGCCAAAGTGAAGAGCGTTAAAATAGCCTAAATGTTTCTGTATGCGCAAACTGTCATTTATCCAAAGTGCGAAATAGAGCACTTTTGAGCAATACATGTTTACCGCCAGACTACCTCTGGTGCGCATGCGTCGGATCTAGACTAGTACGAGCTACATGCGTATTACAACACGTTTTAACTAGCAACTTCGTGAGCTAACTGACTAGCATATTCAACCCATAGCTTTACCTTTCTGAGTATCTTAGCAGTTCGGTGTTCAGTTCCTCTTGGATCCCTGTCCGTTTCTTCTTCAGGTACATGGGCGACAGGGCAATGTGTCTTCTGTGCGTGTCCATGACCAGACACGAGTACGGCGTTGACACCAACTTGCATGCGCTCGCGAACGACGGGACCAGACTTGGGAACGCGCCTGGGTCTCCACCGCCTGCCGCAGAAGGTCCGTTTGCTGTCGGATTGGTTAAAACCGAGACTTCGGTGGACATTTTTGCGTGTTTTGGGTCGTCTTCTGTCTGCTCCAAGTTCGCCATGATGCTGGAGGCAGCAGGAAGGAAGTCGACGAGGGAAGACTTCCGTAGTGAAGAGGGACCGCGAGTTTAGACAGTCCGTGTTTTTGTTATGTCGTCTCCTAGCGGAGAGGAGTAGTCATAAACTAAACCTGCACACTTTCCATTCCACGTCCACTGACCCCCTTCTCTCCGTAGGCGTTTGGGTTAGACAGATACAGCGCTTCATTGATTGTGTGCCATGATTGAAATGCATTCATAATAGTGTGTCATGATGCCGTTTTTCCACTAGAATCATTATACAGGAAGTTAGAGGAGTATTGGTGAAGTTAGAGGAGTCTCTCCGTAGGCGTTTGGGTTAGACAGATACAGCGCTTCATTAATTGTGTGCCATGATTGAAATGCATTCAAGAAATGCAAACATAATAGTGTGTCATGATGCCGTTTTTCCACTAGAATCATTATACAGGAAGTTAGAGGAGTATTGGTGAAGTTAGAGGAGTATTGGTGAAGTTAGAGGAGTAGTGGTGAAGTTAAAGGAGTAGTGGTGAAGTTAAAGGAGTAGTAGTGAAGTTAGAGGAGTAGTGGTGAAGTTAAAGGAGTAGGGGTGAAGTTAGAGGAGTAGTGGTGAAGTTAAAGGAGTAGTGGTGAAGTTAGAGGAGTAGTGGTGAAGTTAGAGGAGTAGTGGTGAAGTTAGAGGAGTATTGGTGAAGTTAAAGGAGTAGGGGTGAAGTTAGAGGAGTAGTGGTGAAGTTAAAGGAGTAGGGGTGAAGTTAGAGGAGTAGTGGTGAAGTTAAAGGAGTAGTGGTGAAGTTAGAGGAGTAGTGGTGAAGTTAGAGGAGTAGTGGTGAAGTTAGAGGAGTATTGGTGAAGTTAAAGGAGTAGGGGTGAAGTTAGAGGAGTAGTGGTGAAGTTAAAGGAGTAGTGGTGAAGTTAGAGGAGTAGTGGTGAAGTTAGAGGAGTAGTGGTGAATTTAGAGGAGTAGTGGTGAAGTTATAAGAGTAGTGGTGAAGTTATAGGAGTAGTGGTGAAGTTAAAGGAGTAGTGGTGAAGTTAAAGGAGTAGTGGTGTAGTTATAGGAGTAGTGGTGTAGTTATAGGAGTAGTGGTGAAGTTTAAATGAGTAGTGGTGTAGTTATAGGAGTAGTGGTGAAGTTATAGGAGTAGTGGTGAAGTTTAAATGAGTAGTGGTGTAGTTATAGGAGTAGTGGTGAAGTTATAGGAGTAGTGGTGAATTTAAAGGAGTAGTGGTGAAGTTATAGGAGTAGTGGTGTAGTTATAGGAGTAGTGGTGTAGTTATAGGAGTAGTGGTGAAGTTATAGGAGTAGTGGTGAATTTAAAGGAGTAGTGGTGAAGTTATAGGAGTAGTGGTGAAGTTAAAGGAGTAGTGGTGAAGTTAGAGGAGTAGTGGTGAAGTTAAAGGAGTAGTGGTGTAGTTATAGGAGTAGTGGTGAAGTTATAGGAGTAGTGGTGAAGTTATAGGAGTAGTGGTGAAGTTATAGGAGTAGTGGTGAAGTTAAAGGAGTAGTGGTGTAGTTATAGGAGTAGTGGTGAAGTTTAAAGGAGTAGTGGTGTAGTTATAGGAGTAGTGGTGAAGTTAGAGGAGTAGTGGTGAAGTTAAAGGAGTAGTGGTGAAGTTCGAGGAGTAGTGGTGAAATTAAAGGGGTAGTGGTGTGTTACCCTGTGCTGTTGGATGTACAGGCGTTCTCTCGATGTAGTGTCAGTTTCATTTGAACCGTTAGATGGCAGTGTCCTGTATGGGATATGGCTCCAGCTTGGCCCTTTTCAAACATCCAGGGTTTAGTAACTCAGTTACATGTAATCTGATTACAACTAAACTAATCAGTTACATTACCAGCAAAAAATATTCTAATGAGATTACAGATAACCTTTGAAAAACTTGATGATTACTTCTTGGATTTAAATTCAGAAAGGATGTCTGCGAGAAGAAAAAACAACAACATTATGACATCACTTTCTGTTTTCTCAATTACGTTCAATTCAGCATTGGAGAAAAAAGATGCAAGTTTACATTTGTTCCACCTGAGCGAGTCTGACCACAAGTCAGAGACCAGTATGATGACACACCAAATGCATTTTATCGATCATTTTTGTCTTCTAATGCCAGTTAAGGGGAAAGTAATCAGATTTACGTTACTGAGTTTTGGGTAATCCCAAAATTAAATTACTGATGACAATTTTGGACAAGTAACAGATGATATTTAGAAAGTAACCTCTTCAACCCTGCAAACATCGGTAGTCTACTGTTACTGTATATTTACTCGCTCTGGATAAGACCTTCAGCTAAATTACTAAAATGTCAATTCAAACATACACTAATTGTTATTTCAGAAGATAATTAAAGATATTTACAACATTTTAAATGCATTTAGAAATGGAATCATTCTTCATTGTAACATCAATCAATAAATTGATATTTCAGAAGCCAGGAGAAAATAATCTGTATAACTTTGTGTGAGTTTGTTGATACAAAGACTGGAACTTCATCTGTTGTCAACCCCCATGGAGAGAAATAGAGTGTAGAGAGTGTTGAGGGGAGGACGGCTCGTAGTAATGGCCGGAACGGAGCCAATGGAATGGCATCAAACACATGGAAACCATGGAAACCAAGTGTTTGATGTATTTGATACCATTCCACTAATTCCGCTCCAGCCATTACCATGAGCCCTTATCCCCCAATTAAGGTGCCACCAACCTCCTGTGGTAGAGGTCATGTGGAGCATTCTGACAGTCTCTATGTCTGTGTGTGAAGTCTAGAACAGACCAAAATGAGCTACAGTTGTCCACGGATGGGGTTTTGATCTATTATCTGCCCTGTGCGACCCCTATAAGGCCTATGGATTGTTGGAATCAAGCACACAGAAACAAGCCTGCATATCTCCCACCATAGAGATACACAGTACAGAAAGTGTTGTAAAATATTTGTTTATGTCTCTAACATTCGTCGTTACGAGATGTTCCATCATGCTAGGCCGTTTAGTCCTGCGTTCTCCGGTGTACCACAGTCCAGTTGTAGCATGTTGAACCACCTCAACCAGTATGGATTCTCTTGGATAATCTGTAGATAAATAAAATATTGGATGAGTTACCATGTCTGATATTTTGATCAAATTTAAATCATGTTACTAAATATCTTGTTCAAAAACAGATATTGACTAGTGTCATTTGGTAATCGAACTTGCCTTTATTTGTGTGTTGTACATCAATCACGTTAGGAGGGTAAGAAAGTTGTGAGGAATAAAAGCACAACCTACCCTGTTTGGTTGTGCCCCTGCAGTGGAGGGAACACTAGTGTGGTGTAGCAGACCCCGAGCATGCTTCCTCCTCCATCCTCCACACTGAGAAGACATAGCTCAGACGCTCATGGGCCACGTAACCACAGCTGGCTGCTCCTGACACATGCTCCTCGTCCAAATCCAGGCCCATCCCCTCGCCCTGCAGCACGTGATGGAGGAAGTCTAGAATAAGAATAATCTTCATCATTCTCATCACTTTCATCATATTATTTTTGATTGACACCTTTTGTAATGACATTTACAGCCCAAAGTGCTTAATGGATTGGCACCTCAAATGTATAATTGGTTAATTGGTTGCTTAATTGAGTATAACAACAGAAAGTAGCCTACCTATGTACCGCGTGGCCAGTTTGAGCGTCTGGATCTTGCTGAGTTTGTCTGAGGGCATCGTGGGGATGATCTGTCGTAGCGAGGCGAAGGCCTGGTTGAGTGACTGGGTCCTCTGTCGCTCCCGTACGTTAGCCATGACACGCTGATTCTGCGTGTCCTCCAGAGACCTGGGTAGGCCGCTCACACTGCTGACGTCACTCCAGTCACTTCTGTCACTTCCTCTCCTCTTCCCCCTCTTCTTCCCCGGGCTTTGGATATTCTGGTTCCCTTCATCTTCTTCATCTTCATCCTGCTCCCTCGGTCTCCTTCGGCTTGCCCACTGTTTTCTGGTGCCTCTACGTGGCCTCCGGTGGTGGTCAATCTCTTCCTCACTGTTCCCAGCGCTGTCGACCGGAGACCGAGACCCCACCGGGGAACACATCATGTCCCCAAACATAACCTGATCCCTTAAACCCTGACCGATGACCTAAACCCCTGACCAAGGTCACAGCATCCTGGAAACCTGGTGGATCCTGTCCCTTTAAGACAGGAGTAAAGATCCGTATTTCTCTATCTTTTTCTCACTCTCACTCTCTCCCACACTCCTTTGTTCCTTTCAGAGAGGAGTGTAGACAGTTAACATTGATCCAGTCTCGCGCCAGCTCCGTGTGTCACGGAGAAGCTACTCTGCCGGTTGGATATCTTTATAACCATGCAGCGCGCGGAGTGTGGATTTTGGGGAGCGCTGTGATTGGGTGAGAGGGTGAGGTGACGTCAGGGGGGTGAGCGGGATAAAGTCGTTCATAGTCTGTTAGACCTTCTGAGCCAAAAACAACAAAACGCCCAGAAATTATTTCTGAATGTTTTGTGTTTTGCGCATGAGCACAGTCGCTATTAAAAAGTAAAATGGTCTATCTTTTAACGTATTAAAAGCGGACAAGTTGTTGAAAAAACCTAATGGAAGGGTTGGAGCGGGGGTGTCAGATCTTCCTCTTCGCGTTTTGCCCTATAGAGCACTCATGCGCAATTAGATGTGTCAAAACGACCACACATATTTACTGGATTTCTATACGCAAAACAGTCAGGTTTAGTTTGCCTTAATTCCTGTATGAGGTCATAAAAACAGACCTAGACAATAGCTTATTCAGATAATATATGTAGCCTATAACCTACTCTGCATCACTCTATGCCTTTCCTAGTTAAAGAAAGGTTCAATCTTCTTTTTATGCTACAAAGACAAGCCAGTGAGAACTTCAGCCATTTCTATCAGAAAAGAGAAAGGTAAACAGCAGGTTTTCCGTAGACGAAGATTGACTGTTTATTTGTCTTTACTCTAAGGTATGCAGCTAAGTGGTTCTGCCCCCGCTGGGACCCCGGCAGAGCGGCTCAGGTTTAAAAGACAAGCCGGCCCAGGGAGCTCACAGGGCGGATCCCAGCTCACAGCGGGTCGCTGATGCGGTGGACGGCTGGAGCGCAATCCAAACATTGGAAGTGCGTGGAGGGGAAAGCCGCAGAGAGCGAACCTACACGCGCGCGCACGCATACACACACACACACACACACACACACACACACACACACACACACACACAGGGACCAAACTATATTCGGATTTCGTCATAAGACCACCGTCATTAAAACATTTCGCAATTAAGGGAAGGTAGCCTAGTGGTTAGAGCATTGGACCAGTAAACGAAAGGTTGCTAGATTGAATCCCGAGCTGACAAGGAAAACATCTGTCGTTCTGCCCCTGAACAAGGCAGATAACCCACCCAGGCTGTCATTGTAAATAAGAATTTGTTCTTAAAACTGTCTTGTCTAGTAAAATAATTAAATAACCCTGCAAGTGACTCATGAATGAATAGTAGGCCATGAGAAAGATTAAATATGTATTTGAGATATTATGCAAAAGAGCAATTCGTGACAATCACAGAAACCTTTTCAGTTGAGGTTGGTACCCTATAGAGAGATACACCTGGTTATAATGAAAGGCCTCCATAATAAGTGGGAAGGGCATTGTATTATTATATTGAACTGTGTGTGTGCGTGTCACAGTAGTTCAGACCATGGAGTGCCTGGTCAGCGACCTAGCCCACCCTTTTATAGGAGAGTACACCACTCTAGGGCTAGGTCACTGACCGGGCACTCCATGGTCTGAACTTCTGTGACACGCACACACACGGGCTGATAAGGTAGTTTTCCCTCAGTGGTAAATCTCTCTAATGACCTCTAACCTGGAACCCTCTCTAATCACCCCTCTCTAATGACCTCTACCCTGGAACCCTCTCTAATCACCCCTCTCTAATGATCTCTACCCTGGAACCCTCTCTAATCACCTCTACTCTGGAACCCTCTCTAATCACCTCTACTCTGGAACCCTCTCTAACCACCTCTACCCTGGAACCCTCTCTAATCACCTCTACTCTGGAACCCTCTCTAATCACCTCTACCCTGGAACCCTCTCTAATCACCTCTACTCTGGAACCCTCTCTAATCACCTCTACTCTGGAACCCTCTCTAATCACCTCTACCCTGGAACCCTCTCTAACCACCTCTCTCTAATGACCTCTACCCTGGAACCCTCTCCAATGACCTCTATCCTGGAACCCTCTCTAATCACCTCTACTCTGGAACCCTCTCTAATCACCTCTACTCTGGAACCCTCTCTAATCACCTCTACCCTGGAACCCTCTCTAACCACCTCTCTCTAATGACCTCTACCCTGGAACCCTCTCCAATGACCTCTATCCTGGAACCCTCTCTAATCACCTCTATCCTGGAACCCTCTCCAATGACCTCTATCCTGGAACCCTCTCTAATCACCTCTACCCTGGAACCCTCTCTAACCATCTCTCTCTAATGACCTCTACCCTGGAACCCTCTCTTATCACCTCTATCTAATCACCTCTATCCTTGAACCCTCTCTAACCACCTCTCTCTAATGACCTCTACCCTGGAACCCTCTCCAATCACCTCTATCCTGGAACCCTCTCTAATCACCTCTACTCTGGAACCCTCTCTAATCACCTCTACCCTGGAACCCTCTCTAATCACCTCTATCCTGGAACCCTCTCCAATGACCTCTATCCTGGAACCCTCTCTGATGACCTCTACCCTGGAACCCTCTCTAACCACCTCTCTCTAATGACCTCTACCCTGGAACCCTCTCTAATCACCTCTCTCCAATGACCTCTACCCTGGAACCCTCTCTAATGACCTCTATCCTGGAACCCTCTCCAATGACCTCTATCCTGGAACCCTCTCTAATGACCTCTACCCTGGAACCCTCTCTAATCACCTCTCTCCAATGACCTCTATCCTGGAACCCTCTCTAATCACCTCTACCCTGGAACCCTCTCTAATCACCTCTCTCCAATGACCTCTACCCTGGAACCCTCTCCAATGACCTCTATCCTGGAACCCTCTCCAATGACCTCTATCCTGGAACCCTCTCTAATGACCTCTACCCTGGAACCCTCTCTAATCACCTCTCTCCAATGACCTCTATCCTGGAACCCTCTCTAATCACCTCTACCCTGGAACCCTCTCTAATCACCTCTCTCCAATGACCTCTACCCTGGAACCCTCTCTAATCTTCTCTCTCCAATGACCTCTATCCCGGAACCCTCTCTAATCACCTCTATCTAATGACCTCTACCCTGGAACCCTCTCTAATCACCTCTCTCTAATGACCTCTACTCTGGAACCCTCTCTAATCACCTCTATCTAATGATCTCTACCCTGGAACCCTCTCTAATCACCTCTCTCCAATGACCTCTATCCTGGAACCCTCTCTAATCACCTCTACCCTGGAACCCTCTCTAATCACCTCTCTCCAATGACCTCTACCCTGGAACCCTCTCTAATGACCTCTATCCTGGAACCCTCTCCAATGACCTCTATCCTGGAACCCTCTCTAATGACCTCTACCCTGGAACCCTCTCTAATCACCTCTCTCCAATGACCTCTATCCTGGAACCCTCTCTAATCACCTCTACCCTGGAACCCTCTCTAATCACCTCTCTCCAATGACCTCTACCCTGGAACCCTCTCCAATGACCTCTATCCTGGAACCCTCTCCAATGACCTCTATCCTGGAACCCTCTCTAATGACCTCTACCCTGGAACCCTCTCTAATCACCTCTCTCCAATGACCTCTATCCTGGAACCCTCTCTAATCACCTCTACCCTGGAACCCTCTCTAATCACCTCTCTCCAATGACCTCTACCCTGGAACCCTCTCTAATCTTCTCTCTCCAATGACCTCTATCCCGGAACCCTCTCTAATCACCTCTATCTAATGACCTCTACCCTGGAACCCTCTCTAATCACCTCTCTCTAATGACCTCTACTCTGGAACCCTCTCTAATCACCTCTATCTAATGATCTCTACCCTGGAACCCTCTCTAATCACCTCTCTCCAATGACCTCTACCCTGGAACCCTCTCCAATGACCTCTATCCTGGAACCCTCTCCAATGACCTCTATCCTGGAACCCTCTCTAATGACCTCTACCCTGGAACCCTCTCTAATCACCTCTCTCCAATGACCTCTATCCTGGAACCCTCTCTAATCACCTCTACCCTGGAACCCTCTCTAATCACCTCTCTCCAATGACCTCTACCCTGGAACCCTCTCTAATCTTCTCTCTCCAATGACCTCTATCCTGGAACCCTCTCTAATCACCTCTATCTAATGACCTCTACCCTGGAACCCTCTCTAATCACCTCTCTCTAATGACCTCTACTCTGGAACCCTCTCTAATCACCTCTATCTAATGATCTCTACTCTGGAAACCTCTCTAATCACCTCTACCCTGGAACCCTCTCACACAATTAGATGCTGATGAAACAACACAATCTGTCCCAATCTGGATCCCCTCATTTTCTACAGGCTAACCTCTTTCAGTTGGATACTGTTGTTCCTCCTTTAACCTACATATTTTTCAATGACATCAATTAAGTGTTCTATTCTCATTAATTTCCCATGATAATTGAACCCATGACAATCAACTCAGTTCAACCTATTAAAGCAAAACGAGTTGTAGTTTTGCTCAGTCACATATCACTTCACTTGGGGTGAATTAAAAGTAAACTGAACCCAGGTGTTTGCAAGATAATAATGCTAATAACACTTTTTACAACACTATAAAAAAGTATAAATAGTTACCACAGACCCATTAAAATGTGACATTCCATAAAAACAATAATATAATCAATATCATCAGTCTGACATCTCATCACTCAGATCCTGATCAAGTGTTTTCCAGTCTAGGTCCACCATAAATGTCACAACTTCCACCGAAGGTGTGTAACGATCGTCTGTGGTGGAAGAATGTGAGGACCAATGCGCGGCGTGGTACCTGTTTTTAATAAGGTAAACTGAACACTGAATAACCAAACAACAAAGATACAACCGGAACAGTTATGTCTGGTGTAGACACACAAAGACTGAAAACAACCACCCACAAAACACAATCAAAAACAGGCTCCCTAAATATGGTTCTCTATCAGGGACAACGATTGACAGCTGCCTCTGATTGAGAACCATACCAGGCCAAACACAGAAACAGAAAATCATAGGAAAACTAACATAGTCAACCCACCCAACTCACGCCCTGACCATACTAAAACAAAAGACAAAACAAAGGAACTAAGGTCAGAACGTGACAAGGTGGCTCCTCTTCCTGTTCGGGCGGCGCTCGGCGTCACCGGTCTACTAGCTGCCACCGAATCCCTTTTCCTTTTTCTGTTGGTTTTGTGTTATTGGTTACATCTGTTTCTTGTTTGGGGTTTGTTTAGGGCTGTTTAACCCGGTTATGCCCGCCTGCTTTTGTGGAGGCTTGTTTCTCTATTCGGTTTTGTGGATGTGTTATTTTTGTATTTTTCCCGGACTGTTTGGGTCCTGTTTTTGGGCCGGTCATTTTATGCGCCTGGTGGTTTGGCGTGACCTTTCTTTCACAGGTTGTCCTTAACCCTCTGCCACGTAACAATAAAATGAATATCTGATTAATCAATCATTTCAATCTGGTTCTGATCAGGTTGATAGATCCTGATCAGGTGTTCTCTAACAGGAAATGTAGACGACGGTGAAATGAAGCATCAATCTAACCAGTCTGACTAATCTATCATGACACAAAGCGAGACCCAGATGCAGACACAGGAGGCAGAAGGTTGGAGTCTTACAATATTTATTCATCCAATAGGAGAAGGCAAGAGAATGGTCGTGGACAGGCAAAAGGGTCAGAACCAGTTCAGAGTCCTAAAGCGACCGAAGGGCAGACAGAATCAAGGTCAGGCCAGGCAGGATGGATGATCAGGCAGGCGGGAAAGTAGTCCAGAGTCAGGCAGGGGTCAGAACCGGGTGGACTATCAAAAAGAGAATAGCAAAATGAGTACGGGAAAAACGCTGGTTGACTTGACTAACATACAAGACAAACTGGCACAGAGAGACAGGAAACACAGGGATAAATACACTGGTACAGAGAGACAGGAAACACAGGGATAAATACACTGGTACAGAGAGACAGGAAACACAGGGATAAATACACTGGCACAGAGAGACAGGAAACACAGGGATAAATACACTGGTACAGAGAGAGACAGGAAACACAGGGATAAATACACTGGTACAGAGAGACAGGAAACACAGGGATAAATACACTGGCACAGAGAGACAGGAAACACAGGGATAAATACACTGGTACAGAGAGACAGGAAACACAGGGATAAATATATTGGCACAGAGAGACAGGAAACACAGGGATAAATACACTGATACAGAGAGACAGGAAACACAGGGATAAATACACTGGTACAGAGAGACAGGAAACACAGGGATAAATACACTGGCACAGAGAGACAGGAAACACAGGGATAAATACACTGGTACAGAGAGACAGGAAACACAGGGATAAATATATTGGCACAGAGAGACAGGAAACACAGGGATAAATACACTGGTACAGAGAGACAGGAAACACAGGGATAAATACACTGGCCCAGAGAGACAGGAAACACAGGGATAAATACACTGGCACAGAGAGACAGGAAACACAGGGATAAATACACTGGCCCAGAGAGACAGGAAACACAGGGACAAATGCACTGGCCCAGAGAGACAGGAAACACAGGGACAAATGCACTGGCCCAGAGAGACAGGAAACACAGGGATAAATACACTGATACAGAGAGACAGGATACACAGGGATAAATACACTGGCACAGAGAGACAGGAAACACAGGGATAAATACACTGGCCCAGAGAGACAGGAAACACAGGGATAAATACACTGGTACAGAGAGACAGGAAACACAGGGATAAATATACTGGCACAGAGAGACAGGAAACACAGGGATAAATACACTGGCCCAGAGAGACAGGAAACACAGGGATAAATACACTGATACAGAGAGACAGGAAACACAGGGATAAATACACTGGTACAGAGAGACAGGAAACACAGGGATAAATACACTGGCCCAGAGAGACAGGAAACACAGGGATAAATACACTGGGGAAAATAAGCGACACCTGGACAGGGTGGAGACAATAAGGAGGACAGGTGAAACTGATCAGGGTGTGACATAATCGATCTGCTTGTGATCATGCTGATGGGCTCTATGTGATCAGGTCAGGTGTTCTCTAACAGGTCCATCATGAAGGAGATGTAGATGATTGCGAGGCGGAGCGTCT
>NC_068439.1:12229388-12279388 GCF_023373465.1 Oncorhynchus keta | reverse complement strand
GAGACATAAACTAAACAAGTCCCACTGACATGTGACCAACAGAAATGGAATAATGTGTCCCTGAACAAAGGGGGGGTCAAAATAAAAAGTAACAGTCAATGCAGCTGGAGGCCACACCAGATACTAAGTGGTGTGGCCACCAGCTGCATTAAGTATTGCAGTGCATCTCCTCCTCATGGACTGCATGGACTGCACCAGATTTGCCAGTTCTTGCTGTGAGATGTTACTCCACTCTTCCACCAAGGCACCTGCAAGTTCCCGGACATTTCTGGGGGGAATGGCCCTAGCCCTCACCGTCCGATCCAACAGGTCCCAGACGTGCTCAATGGGATTGAGATCCGGGCTCTTCGCTGGCCATGGCAGAACACTGACATTCCTGTCTTGCAGAAAATCAGTCACAGAACAAGCAGTATGGCTGGTGGCATTGTCATGCTGGAGGGTCATGTCAGGATGAGCCTGCAGGAAGGGTACCACATGAGGGAGGAGGATGTCTTCCCTGTAACGCACAGTGTTGAGATTTCCTGCAATGACAACAAGCTCCAATGATGCTGTGACACACCTCCCCAGACCATGACGGACCTTCCACCTCCAAATCGATCGCGCTGCAGAGTACAGGCCTCGGTGTAACGCTCATTCCTTCGACGATAAACGCAAATCCGACAATCATCCCTGGTGAGACCAAACCGCGACTCGTCAGTGAAGAGCACTTTTTGCCAGTCCTGTCTGGTCCAGCGACGGTGGGTTTGTGCCCATAGGCGACGTTGTTGCCTGTGATGTCTGGTGAGGACCTGCCTTACAACAGGCCTACAAGCCCTCAGTCCAGCCTCTCTCAGCCTATTGCGGACAGTCTGTGCACTGATGGAGGGATTGTGCGTTCCTGGTGTAACTCGGGCAGTTGTTGTTGCCATCCTGTACCTCTCCCACAGGTGTGATGCTTGGATGTACCGATCCTGTGCAGGTGTTGTTACACGTGGTCTGCCACTGCGAGGACGATCAGCTGTCCGTCCTGTCTCCCCGTAGCGCTGTCTTAGTAGTCTCACACCACGGACATTGCAATTTATTGCCCTGGCCACATCTGCAGTCCTCATGCCTCCTTGCAGCATGCCTAGGGCACGTTCACACAGATGAGATGGGACCCTGGGCATCCTTCTTTTGTTGTTTTTCAGAGTCAGTAGAAGGGCCTCTTTAGTGTCCTAAGTTTTCATAACTGTGACCTTAATTGCCTCCCGTCCGTAAGCTGTTAGTGTCTTAACGACCGTTCCTCAGGTGCATGTTCATTAATTGTTTATGGTTCATTGAACAAGCATGGGAAACCGTGTTTAAACCTTTTTATGCTGAGTTTAGTTTTGTGTTAAATATGTGTAAAAAAAATCTATGCAGAATTATTTCCTTTCTTAGGACAGACACTTCAAAACCTTATTCCATATTACTTATTTTTTGACTGTATGTTTTGCCATTTATGAATGTGTTATTCAATGCGTTTCTATGGGCTATAGTAGTAAAGGCCAAATTCAATATGTTATCTAGGTTGTCCTAGCAGTGTCCTGAGATTGTCTTGTGGTTGCAGAAGTTCCCTAAATGATGATCCATAAAGCTTTGTGGTATACCTACCCGCAGAGAACCCGGCCCACTTCCTAGTGTCTTATACATATCATATGTGAGTAAAGATAGAAGACGTAGTTTCCCAGCTAACTAAATAACTAAACATATGTGAGATCAACCACTGTTTCCTCTTACAGCCTCGTAAAGAACAGCCATAAAACAGACAAGAGGTACAAAGTTTACTGAATCTCATGATGCAGTGTGAGCAGCAGGTGTGTGTGTGTGTGTGTGTGTGTGTGTGTGTGTGTGTGTGTGTGTGTGTGTGTGTGTGTGTGTGTGAGAGAGAGAGAGAGAGAGAGAGAGAGAGAGAGAGAGAGAGAGAGAGAGAGAGAGAGAGAGAGAGAGAGAGAGAGAGAGAGAGAGAGATTTAATAACTCGTCAGTCTTCAGCAAAAGACACTGCAGCATTCATCTCCTCTACTCATCACCCGTCCTATCAGGTTAGACACACACACACACACACGGTTAATATGAGGGAACGTTTGGGACCTGTGCAGTGAAAGTATGGATGACCTGGTGAGTGTGGCCTACCTCCCTGGAGCTGGCAGCAGAGCCTGGGACTATATTAGTCTCCACCCCTGCCTGCTGTGTGACCCTGCTGGGGCACTGCCCATCTGGAGAGAGGTAGGCATCCTCTTCTCTATTATCTCTGTATCTCGCTCCTCTTTCCAGGCTCCCCTTTCACTCTTTCTCTATCTACTTCTGTCTCCAGTTCTCTCACATCCCTTCTTTCTTCCTTCCCTCCCTCCCTGTGTACCAGCTCTATCTCTATCGGTCTCTCTCCCTCATGCCAGCATACAAAGACTGTAAGGTATAGCCAGGTTGTCAGTTGGTCCCTGAATAATGCATCTGGGTGGTTACTGTTCAGTCATTGGTCAATCATGTGACTCTCTCTCTCTCTCTCTGAATTTTATTCAATTCAAATTGCTTTATTGGCATGATGTAATGATGTACATATTGCCAAAGTGTACTTTGGAATTAAGTGATTACTTTAAAATATTAACAACAATAATAATCAAGATTGTCAACGGGACAATCAGTAACAACAATAATCAAGGGTCAAAATAACCATACAATGGACAATAACAATAACAATTAGCATAGAGGACAAGTGCAGGTTGATTGGTAGTGTAGTGCGCTGCCAACCCACAGCTCTATGCGTCCTCCCCCAACAGGACGGGTAGCCTATACTCATCAGAGAGGTCTCTCTGCGTCCTCCCCCAACAGGACGGGTAGCCTACTCTCATCAGAGAGGTCTTTGAAACCTTGAACAAGGGTTTCAAATTTGGGGAAACAGCACTCTGATTGTTTTATATTTTCTGTCTCAGGTTCTGCTGTGGTGCAGTGGTTGCACAGCCTTTCCTCTACAGGGAGCCAGGTTTTCCTGTGTCTACCCTTCTCAATGGCAAGGCTGTGCTCACTGAGCCTGTACTTTGTCATTGATTTTCTAAGGTTTTGATCAGTAACCAGGTCTAATAGTTTGCCATGGTGGACTGTCGATTTAGGGTCAGATAGCACTGAATTTTGCTTTGTGCTTGTGTTTCCCAATAAGTAATGTAGTTTTGTTTTGACTGTGTTGTAATTTGTTTTATTCTGATTGATTGGATGTTCTGGTCCTGAGGCTTCAGTGTGTTAGTAGAACAGGTTTGTGAAGTCAGCCCCAGGACCAGCTGGATGAGGGGACTGAGGCTTCAGTGTGTTAGTAGAACAGGTTTGTGAAGTCAGCCCCAGGACCAGCTGGATGGGGGGACTGAGGCTTCAGTGTGTTAGTAGAACAGGTTTGTGAAGTCAGCCCCAGGACCAGCTGGATGAGGGGACTGAGGCTTCAGTGTGTTAGTAGAACAGGTTTGTGAACTCAGCCCCAGGACCAGCTGGATGGGGGACTGAGGCTTCAGTGTGTTAGTAGAACAGGTTTGTGAAGTCAGCCCCAGGACCAGCTGGATGAGGGGACTGAGGCTTCAGTGTGTTAGTAGAACAGGTTTGTGAACTCAGCCCCAGGACCAGCTGGATGGGGGACTGAGGCTTCAGTGTGTTAGTAGAACAGGTTTGTGAAGTCAGCCCCAGGACCAGCTGGATGGGGGACTGAGGCTTCAGTGTGTTAGTAGAACAGGTTTGTGAACTCAGCCCCAGGACCAGCTGGATGAGGGGACTGAGGCTTCAGTGTGTTAGTAGAACAGGTTTGTGAAGTCAGCCCCAGGACCAGCTGGATGAGGGGACTGAGGCTTCAGTGTGTTAGTAGAACAGGTTTGTGAACTCAGCCCCAGGACCAGCTGGATGAGGGGACTGAGGCTTCAGTGTGTTAGTAGAACAGGTTTGTGAAGTCAGCCCCAGGACCAGCTGGATGAGGGGACTGAGGCTTCAGTGTGTTAGTAGAACAGGTTTGTGAAGTCAGCCCCAGGACCAGCTGGATGGGGGGACTGAGGCTTCAGTGTGTTAGTAGAACAGGTTTGTGAAGTCAGCCCCAGGACCAGCTGGATGAGGGGACTGAGGCTTCAGTGTGTTAGTAGAACAGGTTTGTGAAGTCAGCCCCAGGACCAGCTGGATGGGGGACTGAGGCTTCAGTGTGTTAGTAGAACAGGTTTGTGAAGTCAGCCCCAGGACCAGCTGGATGAGGGGACTGAGGCTTCAGTGTGTTAGTAGAACAGGTTTGTGAACTCAGCCCCAGGACCAGCTGGATGGGGGGACTGAGGCTTCAGTGTGTTAGTAGAACAGGTTTGTGAACTCAGCCCCAGGACCAGCTGGATGAGGGGACTGAGGCTTCAGTGTGTTAGTAGAACAGGTTTGTGAAGTCAGCCCCAGGACCAGCTGGATGGGGGGACTGAGGCTTCAGTGTGTTAGTAGAACAGGTTTGTGAAGTCAGCCCCAGGACCAGCTGGATGGGGGGACTGAGGCTTCAGTGTGTTAGTAGAACAGGTTTGTGAAGTCAGCCCCAGGACCAGCTGGATGAGGGGACTGAGGCTTCAGTGTGTTAGTAGAACAGGTTTGTGAACTCAGCCCCAGGACCAGCTGGATGAGGGGACTGAGGCTTCAGTGTGTTAGTAGAACAGGTTTGTGAACTCAGCCCCAGGACCAGCTGGATGAGGGGACTGAGGCTTCAGTGTGTTAGTCAGGTTTGGTATTCAGCCCTTGGACCAGCTGGATATGGGATGGGCTTCAGTGTGTTTTAGATTGTTTCAGCCCCAAAGCTGGATGAGGGGACTGAGGCTTCAGTTTTTAGTAGAACAGGTTTGGAAGTCAGCCCCAGGACCAGCTGGATGGGGGACTGAGGCTTCTTTGTAGAACAGGTTTGTCAGCCCCAGGACCAGCTGGATGAGGGGACTGAGGCTTCAGTGTGTTAGTAGAACAGGTTTGCAACTGCATGGACCAGCTGGATGTTTGAGGCTTCAGTTGTTAGTGAAATCTTGTTTTGCAAGTCAGAACCAGGACCAGCTGGATGAAGGGGAATTGGTTCAATAATAATAATAGAACAGGTTTGTGAAGTCAGCCCCAGGACCAGCTGGATGGGGGAACCTGAGGCTTCAGTGTGTTAGTAGAACAGGTTTGTATATTTAAACCAGCTGGATGAGGGGACTGAGGCTTCAGTGTGTTAGTAGAACAGGTTTGTGAACTCAGCCCCAGGACCAGCTGGATGTAGGGGACTGTTCAGTGTGTCTAGTAGAACAGGTTTAAACCCCAGGACCAGCTGGATGAGGGGACTGAGGCTTCAGTGTGTATAGATTTAAACCCCAGGACCAGCTGGATGAGGGTACAGGCTACAGTGTGTATAGATTTAAACCCCAACCAGCTGGATGGGGGACTGTTCAGTGTGTTAGTAGAACAGGTTTGTATTTAAACCTAACCAGCTGGATGAGGGGACTGTTCAGTGTGTTAGTAGAACAGGTTTGTGATTTAAACCAGCTGGATGAGGGGACTGAGGCTTCAGTGTGTTAGTAGAACAGGTTTTAAAGCCCCAGGACCAGCTGGATGAGGGGCAGTAGGCTTCAGTGTGTTAAGAACAGGTTTGTGAACTCAGCTCCAGGACCAGCTGGATGAGGGGACTATTTTCCTTGCTCATCTCTTGGTATTGCAGGGCTTGGTAATGATATGAGATGGGGTCATTGTATTTTAGATGTTTCCAAAACTGAATTGCCCTTTTTTTGTTTTTATTATGTGTGGATATTGGCCTAATTCTGCCCTACATGAATTCTTTGTAGGTTTCCTCTAGACAAGTAGAAGAATCTTACAGAACTCTGCATGCATGGTTTCAATGGGTTGTTTGGGTTTCATTTGGGTGATATCTTGTTTTGCATGTGGAACCCACACCTCACTGTCATAAAGTTCAATTGGTTCAATAATAATAATAATAATTGTAGTGTGTACAGTACTCTATATATTTAAACCTAAGTAATTGTAGTGTGTGCAGTAGTCTATATATTTAAACCTAAGTAATTGTAGTGTGTGCAGTACTCTATATATTTAAACCTAAGTAATTGTAGTGTGTACAGTACTCTCTATATTTAAACCTAAGTAATTGTAGTGTGTGCAGTACTCTATATATTTAAACCTAAGTAATTGTAGTGTGTGCAGTAGTCTATATATTTAAACCTAAGTAATTGTAGTGTGTACAGTAGTCTATATATTTAAACCTAAGTAATTGTAGTGTGTGCAGTAGTCTATATATTTAAACCTAAGTAATTGTAGTGTGTGCAGTACTCTATATATTTAAACCTAAGTCATTGTAGTGTGTGCAGTACTCTATATATTTAAACCTAAGTAATTGTAGTGTGTGCAGTACTCTATATATTTAAACCTAAGTAATTGTAGTGTGTGCAGTAGTCTATATATTTAAACCTAAGTAATTGTAGTGTGTACAGTAGTCTATATATTTAAACCTAAGTAATTGTAGTGTGTGCAGTACTCTATATATTTAAACCTAAGTAATTGTAGTGTGTGCAGTACTCTATATATTTAAACCTAAGTAATTGTAGTGTGTGCAGTACTCTATATATGTTGTACCAATTGAGAACTTTGGTCTAAGTCCCTGAGATCTCGATCTTCTCTGGAAAATCATTATTTTACTATTTTTGGGGTTTACTGCTCCAGCAGGTCCAGGCTCTGCTGTAGGGCATGTGCTGTGGGTGACAGCAGGCACAGGTCATATATGAAGAGCAGGCATTTAACCTCTGAACTGTGGAGAATAACACTAGGGTTTTAGAGGATTTTTCTAGAATAGTGCCTAATTCGTTGATGTAAATATTGAAGAGCGTGGGGCTGAGAATGCAACCCTGGCGAAAAGCCCTGACCCTGGTTAAACAATTATTACATTTTCCTGCTCATTTTGATGCTGCACGTATTGATTTAATTATGTCATATATTTGACTCCCTACACCAGTTTCAGTGACTGTGTAGAACAGTCCTGTATGCCAAATAGAATCAAATGCTTTTTAGAAGTCAATAAAGCAAATGTATATTTTGGTATTATTTTGGTGGACATGTTTATCTATCAGGGTGTGTAGGGTGTAAATATGATCGGTTGTGCAATGTTTTGCTATAAATCCAATTTGGCTTTTACTCAAGACGTTGTGTTGATCAAGGAAGTTTAGAACTCTTACATTTGTAATACTTCAGAAAGCCTTTCCCAGGTTGCTGTTCACACAAATGCCTCTGTAATTGTTAGGGTTAAATTTGTCTCCGTTCTTAAAGATTGGGGTTATGAGTCCTTGGTTCCAGATGTTCGGGAAATAACCTACACTCAGGATCAAATTAAACTGTTTTAATATAGCTAATTGACATGTTGTTGTAGTGAGTTTGAGCATCTCATTTAGGATGCCAGTTTGAACGGTGTTGTAGAGGGTTTTAAAATGGGTCCATATGTCACCATTTTCTATCACTAATTCCTGTTGATTAGAAACATGTTTTTTTAGGGGGGTGGTTTCCAATTTTGCCAGAAGTTCTTTGTATTTGGACTCTTTAATTAATGTCAGTTGCTTGCTGTTGTACTGGGCTTTTTTTGTTTTGTTCTGAGTGTTACGTTTATAGAGTTTTAAAGTGTCACAGCAATGAAGGCATAATTCACCATTATTTGGGTCTCTGTGCTTGTGGTTTGATCGTGTTTATGTTTTTCCTGTTAAATTACAATCTGTATCAAATCATCTGCAGTCTTTATTTTAGTTGTGCTTCTTTTGCTGTATGCCTGAATATATTGTTATTGTTTTATTACTGCTATGTTGATGTCTTCTATGGTGTGAGTGTATGTGGTATACAGAAAGTTAGCAGTGTCTGGATTTTTTGGTTACCGGTTGCTTTCTGATATTCTTCTGTGCTATTTTAGAACCATCTGAATGCCTTTCTGATGTCGTACACCTTACTGGGCTGTGAATGAGTGGTTGTTTCAATGTCTGGCTTGACAGTGAATGAGCCGAGAGAGAAAGGGTCAATGTCTGTAATCATACATTGACTGTGCTGTGGACAAGAGGTGAGCAATAGGTGAATCTCCCCAAAGAGGCCCTGTAAAATACCATTGACAAAGTACAGAGCTGTAACAGATCCTTTCTGTTGTTGTTGATGGTGCTGTCACTGTTGTTTCTAAGGGGGGGAGATTAAGGCCGATAGAAACAGTATGGCCTGTAATAAAGCTGTCCCCTCGTGTGGTCGTTAGACCAGGTGTTCCCGTGTGCGCATTTGTGTCCCTACAGATGAGCACATTTCCCTGGGTCTGGAAATGGCACGTCTCTTCCTCAAGGGTGGAAAATATCTCCTTTGAGTAACACGGGGATTCTGAAGGGAGAATATACAGTGTGTTCTAGAAGAATACGGAACGCGTTACTTTCCCCACATTTTGTCACGTTAAAGCCCTATTCTAAAATGGATGAAATAGCCCATAATACCCCATAATGACAAAGCAAAAACAGTCCAAGGGTTCCCAACCTTTTTCACTCAGACCCTCATTGCAGAAAAAGGTTATTCCTTGTAATTCCACACATTTGGTCATGGGGTGTACAGAACATATTGCCGTTGTATAGCCCTTTTTTCTTGCAATTCTATACATTTTGACATGACTATTGTGTATTCATACAGTGCATTCGGTAAGTATACAGACCTCTTGACTTTTTCCACATTTTGTCACGTTAAAGCTTTATTCTAAAATGGATTAAATTGTTTTTTCCTCATCGATCTACACACAATACCCCATAATGACAAAGCAAAAACAGGTTTAAAAAAAATAAAATAATAATAATAATAATAATAAACTGAAATCAAATCAAATTTTATTTGTCACATACACAATACAACAGGTGTAGACTTTACAGTGAAACGCTAACTTAACCCTTAACCCCCAATGCAGTTTTAAGAAAATACCAACTATTTTTTCTTTTTAATTACAAGAAAGAAATATAAAAAATAATGTAAGAAATAAGAGTAACAAATAATTAAAGAGCAGCAGTAGATAACATTAATAATACAGGGGGTACAGAGTCAATGTGTGGGAGCACCGATGTGGAGGTAATTGAGGTAATATGTACATGTAGGTAGAGTTATTAAAGTGACAATGTGGGGGGGTGAGAAGGATTACTTTATCCTATCCTAGGTATTCCTTAAAGAGGTGGGGTTTCAGGTGTCTCCGGAAAGGCCTGATTGGTGGAGTGCTGCAGAGATGGTTGTCCTTCTGGAAGGTTCTCCCATCTCGACAGAGGAACTCTGGAGCTCTGTCATAGACCTCATGGTTTGGCCTTTTCTCTGACATGCACTATCAACTGTGGGACTTTATGTAGACAGGTGTGTGCCTTTTAAATCATACCCAATCAATTGAATATTATGTCTTCACTATTATTATTATACAATAGAAAATAGTCAAATAAAAAGGTTTGTCCAAACTTTTGACTGGTACTGTATGCAAGTAAGTTATTTACATTTACATTTAAGTCATTTAGCAGACGCTCTTATCCAGAGCGACTTACAAATTGGTGCATTCACCTTATGACATCCAGTAGAATAGTCACTTTACAATAGTGCATCTAAATCTTAAAGGGGGGTGAGAAGGATTACTTATCCTATCCTAGGTATTCCTTAAAGAGGTGGGGTTTCAGGTGTCTCCGGAAGGTGGTGATTGACTCCGCTGTCCTGGCGTCGTGAGGGAGTTTGTTCCACCATTGGGGGCCAGAGCAGCGAACAGTTTTGACTGGGCTGAGCGGGAACTGTACTTCCTCAGTGGTAGGGAGGCGAGCAGGCCAGAGGTGGATGAACGCAGTGCCCTTGTTTGGGTGTAGGGCCTGATCAGAGCCTGGAGGTACTGAGGTGCCGTTCCCCTCACAGCTCCGTAGGCAAGCACCATGGTCTTGTAGCAGATGCGAGCTTCAACTGGAAGCCAGTGGAGAGAGCGGAGGAGCGGGGTGACATGAGAGAACTTGGGAAGGTTGAACACCAGACGGGCTGCGGCGTTCTGGATGAGTTGTAGGGGTTTAATGGCACAGGCAGGGAGCCCAGCCAACAGCGAGTTGCAGTAGTCCAGACGGGAGATGACAAGTGCCTGGATTAGGACCTGCGCCGCTTCCTGTGTGAGGCAGGGTCGTACTCTGCGGATGTTGTAGAGCATGAACCTACAGGAACGGGCCACCGCCTTGATGTTAGTTGAGAACGACAGGGTGTTGTCCAGGATCACGCCAAGGTTCTTAGCGCTCTGGGAGGAGGACACAATGGAGTTGTCAACCGTGATGGCGAGATCATGGAACATTATTTCTGATTTTTCTTTTCATATAAATTTGCTAGAATCTCTAAAAACCTGTTTTCGCTTTGTCATTATGGAGTATTGTGTGTAGATTGATGAGGAAAATGTTTTATTTAATCAATTTTAGAATAAGGCTGTAACGTAGCAAAATATGGAACAGGTCAAGAGGTCTGAATACTTTCCGAATGCACTGTATATTGTGCAAAGCAACACATATTTCTGTCAGTAAAAGTTATTTTTACGATATTTACCGATTTTGAGGGGATCAATTCGATTTTGTAGTTCGGATTTGTACCAAATGATCAATTCTCCAGAGTCTCTCCTTCTATTGACAGAGCTGTGTTTCTTTGATAGCGTGATTACCTCTGTAGCCTGTGGGACAGTGAGTGACAATGTCTGCCTTATACCATGTCTCCTGCAGAATGATGACATCAACATCTTTAAGATTTTTGTTGAACTGCAGTGCTAAACTCTTCAGTCCAAAGGTTGAGGAGTCGAGGCCCTGTGATTTCATGTTGCAAGAAGAAAGAATAACACTGTATAAAAATACAGTAACTATTAACTGCTAAGTTGTTACGAACAATGGATAACAGAAAGCATTCCTTCTCTTTTGCTCACGTTGAGTGCAATAGTTGTGTGACAAAAAAAATGTCAGAGAGACTCCAGTCACCCAAGTCATAGACTGTTCTCTCTACTATCGCACGGCAAACAGTACCGGAGTGCCAAGTCTAGGTCCAGAAGGCTCCTTAACAGCTTCTACCCCCCCAAGCCATAAGACTGCTGAACAGTTAATCAGATGGCCACCGGACTATTTACATTGACCCCCCCTTTTGTTTTGACACTGCTGCTACTCTCTGTTTATTATCTATGCATAGTCACTTTACAAATGACCTCGGCTAACCTTTAGCCCCACACATTGACACGGTACTGGTACCCCCTGTATATAGCCTCCACATTGACTCTGTACTGGTACCCCCTGTATATAGCCTCCACATTGACTCTGTACTGGTACCCCCTGTATATAGCCTCCACATTGACTCTGTACCGGTACCCCCTGTATATAGCCTCCACATTGACTCTGTACCAGTACCCCCTGTATATAGCCTCCACATTGACTCTGTACCAGTACCCCCTGTATATAGCCTCCACATTGACTCTGTACCAGTACCCCCTGTATATAGCCTCCACATTGACTCTGTACCATAACCCCCTGTATATAGCCTCCACATTGACTCTGTACCAGTACCCCCTGTATATAGCCTCCACATTGACTCTGTACCAGTACCCCCTGTATATAGCCTCCACATTGACTCTGTACCAGTACCCCCTGTATATAGCCTCCACATTGACTCTGTACCAGTACACCCTGTATATAGCCTCCACATTGACTCTGTACTGTAACACCCTGTATAAATCCTCGTTATTGTTATGTAAATGTATGTGCTACTTTTTGATTGATTCAATTTTTTAAACTTTAGTTTATTTAGTAAATATTTTATTTATTTACTCTATTTCTTGAAATGCATTAAACATTTGTATTTAACCTTTATTTATACAGGTTTTAATCAGATAAAATCATTTTTTCAAGAGAGACCTGGTCCAACACCAGCAGTCCATCAAGCAATAACTTTGTAGGGCAAGCTATCTGCACAACAGTTGCAACAATCGAAGATAACGTTGCACATTTAATTCAACATCATAAATGTCGACTATGTGTTTGAGTGTTTCAGAGATTTTTTTTTTTTGGCTCAGCTGCAGTTTAAAAGGTAATAAGATGAGAACGTTTATAGAATTAAACCACATTGCCACTCACCGGTGTGTTGGATGCGTCATAAAAAAAATCAACCAATCAGAGAGCGACGTCGACAAACGGGGTGCCTGAGACGTATAAAGCTGCAACATGGCGACTCTCCGAAGAGACTACGGAGAGTGGCGATACAACCGTTTTTAAAACATATAGTTACGCCTCGTGCAATGTGGCGGGATTAGCACAAGCCTCGACACCCACAACATTGTAAACTATGTTTGCAGAGGTAAGTTCATACTCGCTCAAAGGCGTGTCTATAGTTTGTTTACTGCCCCTGGGCAGGTGACAGCTAGATAGCCACATAGCTAGCTAACCGTTTAGCATCGGTTCACAGGTAAACAGGAAGACGAGCACAGACAGACTTGTCTGTTTTGAAAAAGCCTCTTTGCTAACTCGGTGTTTGTCAGTCCAGGATTAGACAGCTAATACGATGAGCTGAAGTTATCCTTAGTGACAACACTGTGCTGGAATTAGCTTGTTGGCTAGGTTAAATAACCGACGTTATGCGATCACATGAGTTGTAAACGACGTTGCAAGAGAATATCTTTAGCTCAGGTGAGAATGGAATGGGCGCGTCCCAAAATAGTTAGTTGGCAGCAACATCGATGTCTGTTTGTCCTATTTGCCTCCTGGCAACATATCTTCGCCTGCTAGTTAACTAGTTAAAGGGGAACTCCACTCAAACTATATTTAGGGATGTTTTTTTCATCGTTAGTCCACTGTTGATACAGTCCCGAAATGTTTTGCATGTCAGCAGTCAAGTTTTGAAGATATTGGACTTTCAAGAAGCAAAGTGTGTCACTGACCTCATCACCAACTACGTTCAGCGCTATTGGACTATAGTCCGGGGGGGATCCTGACACTCGTTCTGAACATTAAAACACATCTCTTGCTGTACGGTTTTGGAAACATAGGAAGAGATTTTTTTATTTTTATTACTACACACCTTTTTATAGGAGGGTAGGATTAGTGTTCCCACAACGGAAGACAGAGGCGGCCACCTGTGTTAATTAGCTGTCTAGCGTGCTCTGAACATCTCCGTGTAAGGCTAACTGTGGAGGAAGTGTATGTAGTAAATCAACTGGAGCCACACACAGAGTATGGATCTGTTCAAAACAGCTACAGTAAGTGTGTGTATTTAAAAAAATTATATATATATATATATTATTTCTTGCAAATATGAAAGATATGGGTCATATCAGCAATGATTCCTCTGGAAGAATGTGTAGCAGTGGGGGGCAAAGGTCATAGGGGGTGGGGAGTTATGTAGAAGGACTGAGAATCTCACTTCTGGTGTCTTTCTACTCCAAATTGAATGAAAATAAAATGATACTGTTGTAACAGTATAGACTTCACGTCCGTCCCCTCGCCCCGACCTGGGCGCGAACCAGGGACGCTCTGCACACGTCAACAGTCACCCTCGAAGCATCGTTACCCATCGCTCCACAAAAGCTGCGGCCCTTGCAGAGCAAGGGGAACCACTACTTCAAGGTCTCAGAGCAAGTGACGTCACCGATTAAAACGCTATTTAGCGCGCACCACCGCTAACTAGCTAGCAATTTCACATCGGCTACACGGACACCATCTAAAATATGATATCCACCTCCAGAAATGAGCCCTATAACAAATTGGTACAGTTATTTGTTTAAATCAGGTATGCTATTAGCAATAAGCATTATCACCTGTTGGAAATCTCCCTAAAGGGGCCACATGAAGATCAGGGGAAACTAAAAATAAATCTTCTCTCAGCTTCAACGTGACAATGGCGAGAGCTAGCGAGACAGAGAGAAGCAAATTTGATGAAGCACCGCCGTCTTTCAAATCCGCCGTGCGGGAACAGCGTTAGAGGCGATGACGAGGGTACGAAGAGCGTAAACAAACAGAGTACAATACGATGACGAGGGTACGAAGACCGTAAACAAACAGAGTACAATACGATGACGAGGGTACGAAGACCGTAAACAAACAGAGTACAATACGATGACGAGGGTACGAAGACCGTAAACAAACAGAGTACAATACGATGACGAGGGTACGAAGACCGTAAACAAACAGAGTACAATACGATGACGAGGGCACGAAGACCGTAAACAAACAGAGTACAATACGATGACGAGGGCACGAAGACCGTAAACAAACAGAGTACAATACGATGACGAGGGTACAAAGACCTTAAACAAACAGAGTACAATACGATGACGAGGGTACAAAGACCTTAAACAAACAGAGTACAATACGATGACGAGGGTACGAAGACCATAAACAAACAATCTGCAGGCATTGCTTTGCCACCGTCCGGCTACTCCAGTGGAAGCACTTCTAACATGAAGTGTCATTTACGCGGCCGTCACCCGGCCGTATCCCTTGCAGGTGAAGCTGGAGCAAGTAGAGTCCACTCGTTAGCGAAAACACGCTCTCGCTGCTGCCTTCCAGCGACAAACGAAAGCCGTGGGAGTATTCATAGCCAAAGATTTGCAGCCCTATTCGGTGGCAACTGACTCGGGATTTCGACACCCGATTCATTTGTTTTTTGTTGCCACGTTACAATGTCCCCTCCCGCACACATTTCAGCAGCGAAGTAATTCCCAAACTCTTATGAAACATCACAGAGAGAAATTGAAAAGGAATTGACACAGACACCCTATCTAGCTCTCTCCACTGACAGTTGGACCTCCAGAGCAACTCAAAGCTACCTCTCTGTGACGGTTCACTGTGTACTCGAAGCTACCTCTCTGTGACGGTTCACTGTGTACTCGAAGCTACCTCTCTGTGTCGGTTCACTGTGTACTCGAAGCTACCTCTCTGTGACGGTTCACTGTGTACTCGAAGCTACCTCTCTGCAACGGTTCACTGTGTACTCGAAGCTACCTCTCTGTGTCGGTTCACTGTGTACTCGAAGCTACCTCTCTGTGACGGTTCACTGTGTACTCGAAGCTACCTCTCTGTGACGGCTCACTGTGTACTCGAAGCTACCTCTCTGTGACGGTTCACTGTGTACTCGAAGCTACCTCTCTGTGACGGCTCACTGTGTACTCGAAGCTACCTCTCCGTGTCGGTTCACTGTGTACTGGATCGGGAGATGAAGAGCTACGTGTTAACTCCTCCCCTGTATGAGAGGCATACATGCGCACACTTTTCTTAAATATAAAGATACCGAAACTGTACCGTGGCCCACAAACCGTGATGCGTACTGAACCGTGGGCCCACTGTACCATTGTATCCCCAGTGTGGTGGGCCTCATCTAATCTAGTTATATCTGCTGATAAAGTCCCTCTCCTATGTAACAATCTCTCTGCAGTGAGATTGTATCTAATACCTCCACTGTATCTGCTTGTACTCAGTAACTGCTAATATGTAACACTCTGATTCCTAGCAGGTCTATCTATATATGACCTCTCTAGGTAAGGTAAGGCTATGGTCGACTGGCACGTTGTCTCCAGTTAGCCTGGGGTGTTATGGAAGAGGGAGATCATGATGTTGTGCCAGATATCACAACCCTCTTACAGGCGGTGGGTGCCTTTTCTGTTTCTCAAACCCTCTTAACAAGTCACTGTTTCAATGACCTGGGTCGAACTCCGGAGGCATATAATCAAATCCCATTTTATTTGTCACGTGCTTTGTAAACAACAGGTGGTAGACTATCTGTCCTGAGCCGATGTGCAGGTGTAAGAGGTCAAGAGAGTTAGTGTAATGGACCTCCAGATGCAGTATGTACATATAGGTAGGGATAAAGTGACTAGGCAACAGGATATATAATAAATAGTAGCAGCATTGTATGTGATGAGTCAAGAGAGTTAGTGCAAAAAGGGTCCATGCAGATAGTCGCTATCTGTGAACATTTTAAATAATTATTTTAGCAGTCTTATGGCTTGGAAGTAGAAGCTGTTCAGGGTCCTGTTGGTTCCAGACTTGGTGCATCAGTACCGCTTGCTGTGGGGTAGCAGAGAGACTTGGGTGGCTCCAGGCCTTCACCACCGTGCCGGGGGACAATCCTGCTACAGTGTGCCGGTGCCTGACTGAATACAACCCAACAGCACAGTTTCCAGGCAGACTGAAGGGAGATTGTTGTTGTGGTGTAGCTGGTGTTCGTGTAATATAGATCCTCACTGAGATGTGTTCCTCTCACAGCTAAATCTTCATTCATCTGTCTTAATCAAAGCTTAGTGACAGGGATGCGCCAATCCATCAGAGCTGCTCCTCCGCACACGCGGCCTGCATCAGCCTGGGGTCACCCTAGAAAGCTTTAACAGTCCACAGTTTATGGGAGAAGCATGAGCATTAAGCCCAGTATACATCATCATACTGAGGCCTGACTGAGCCCCCCAGCCCAGCTCCCTCCCCTCTCTCTGGGATATCAACTCACTTTCTCAGAGGAGAGCTTTAATGTGCAAAGTTAATTCCTCATTAAATAAACCCTAACCCCTCACTCACTCACTCACTCACTCACTCACTCACTCACTCACTCACTAAACCCTAACCACTCACTCACTCACTAAACCCTAACCACTCACTCACTCACTCACTAAACCCTAACCACTCACTCACTCACTCACCCTAACCACTCACTCACTCACTAAACCCTAACCATTCACTCACTAAACCCTCACTCACTCACTAAACCCTAACCCTTCAATCACTCACTCACTCACTCACTGAACCCTAACCCTTCACTCACTCACTCACTCACTCACTAAACCCTAACCCCTCACTCACTCACTAAACCATAACCAATCACTCACCCACTCAACCCTAACCCACTCACTCACTCACTCAACCCACTCACTCACTCACTCACTCACTCACTCACTCACTCACTCACTCACTCACTCACTCACTCACTCACTCACTCACTCACTCAACCCTAACCCCTTACTAAACCCTGACCCCTTGCTAACAGTAGTAACTCCTCACTATGGAGGGGGCTGTGCCGCTGACAGAGCTGAAACATGCATTCTCTAACCCCAGTGACCTCTTACCCTTAACCCTAGTGACTCCTTACCCCTAACTGTTTCCACTGTTTGCAATGTGATTTTTAAAAAACAAAATCAGAGGTAAATAAATCACCCTATCCTGTAATTCTCCTGCCCCCTAAACAACTTAATGTGAAAATGTGCGTGATATTCTAAGAATTTATTTGTTTTGGGCCGGCCCGGATTTATGGTTTGTGTAACATCGTAGCCTCTAGAGCAACGTGTGGCCATTGTGTGACTGAGTGTGAGAGAGCGAGATCTGTCTTTTGTAGGAGTAGAATGAGATTCACTTTCAATGATCTATGTATGCAATGCTTTGTATAAAGGGGATTTTTATTTATTATTGTCATGCATTCCAGTACCTAAGAGCCCCCCCCCCCCCTTCTTCTCGGCTCACTTTTTGTTCCGGCACCTTCACAAATGAATCACTGCCTAACCCCTTAGTCACTGCCATGGGTCACAGGGGCTGTGGTAACAGAGGGAAGTGAAACCAGACTGACTGATGGTCAGATTTCATGTGACGGGGACAACTATTTTTCAGTCTTCAAGGAATTCTTTGTGCTCCTTCAGCTTGGAACCTTCAGCTCTTGTTTTAAAGCCAGAATCCTTCATTGAAAACTGGTCACCCCACCTCTGTTTTGGTAAAAAGCTGAGGGATCGGCCTGGAGAAATGTAACCATTCTCAGATGAATAGACTGTGCAGGATGCAAGGACTGACCATCCATGATATCAAAATTATAAACATATATTTTGGGTTCTGATAGGGTACGACAGTTGAACTAAGGCTCACAAATGAGTTATAAGTTACATATTCTTGAAGAATCAGTTTGTACAGTTAAATTGGAAGTTTACATACACTTAGGTTGGAGTCATGGAAACTCGGTTTTTCAACCACTCCACAAATTTCTTGTTAACAAACTATAGTTTTGGCAAATCGGTTAGGACATCTACTTTGTGCATGACACAAGTAATCTTTCCAACAATTGTTTACAGACAGATTATTTCACTTACAATTCACTGTATCACAATTCCAGTGGGTCAGAAGTTTACATACACTAAGTTGACTGTGCCTTTAAACAGCTTGGAAAATTCCAGAAAATGATGTCATGGCTTTAGAAGCTTCTGATAGGCTAATTGACATCATTTGAGTCAGTTGGAGGTGTACCTGTGGATGTATTTCAAGGCCTACCTTCAAACTCTGTGCCTCTTTCCTTGACATCATGGGAAAATCAAAAGAAATCAGCCAAGACCTCACAAAACAATTGTAGGCCTCCAAAAGTCTGGTTCACCTTTGGGAGCAATTTCCAAACGCCTGAAGGTACCACGTTCATCTGTACAAACAATAGTACGCAAGTATAAACACCATGGGACCACGCAGCCGTCATACCGCTCAGGAAGGAGACGTGTTCTGTCTCCTAGAGATGAACGTACTTTGGTGCGAAAAATTAAAATCAATCCCAGAACAACAGCAAAGGACCTTGTGAAGATGCTGGAGGAAACAGGTACAAAAGTATCTATATCCACAGTAAAACGAGTCCTTTATCGACATAACCTGAAAGGCCGCTCAGCAAGGAAGAAGCCACTGCTCCAAAACCGCCATCAAAAAGCCAGACTACAGTTTGCAACTGCACATGGGGACAAAGATCGTACTTTTTGGAGAAATATCCTCTGGTCTGATGAAAAAGAGAACTGTTTGGCCATAATGACCATCATTATGTTTGGAGGGAAAAGGGGGACGCTTGCAAGCCGAAGAACATCATCCCAGCTGTGAAGCATGGGGGTGGCAGCATCATGTTGTGGGGGGGCTTTGCTGCAGGAGGGACTGGTGCACTTAACGAAAGGGATGGCATCATGAGAAAATACAATTATGTGGATATGTTGAAGCAACATCTCAAGACATCAGTCAGGAAGTTAAAGCTTGGTCGCAAATGCGTCTTCCAAGTGGACAATGACCCCAAGGATACTTCCGAAATGTTGTTGCAAAATGGCTTAAGGACAACAAAGTCCAGGTATTGGAGTGGCTGTCACAAAGCCCTGACCTCAATCCCATAGAACATTTGTGGGCAGAACTGAAAAAGCGTTTGCAAGCAAGGAGGCCTTCAATCCTGACTGTTACACCAGCTCTGTCAGGAGGAATGGGCCAAAATTCACCCAACTTATTATGGGAAGCTTGTGGAAGGCTACCAGAAATGTTTGACCCAAGTAAGGTAATACACTCAATTAGGATTTGGTAGCATGTAAACTTCTGACCCACCTGGAATGAGATGGAAGAAATAAAAGCTGAAATAAATAATTCTCTCTATTATTATTCTGACATTTCTCATTCTTAAAATAAAGTGGTGATCCTAACTGACCTAAGACATGGAATTGTTGCTAGGATTTAATGTCAGGAATTGTGAAACTGAGTTTAAATGTATTTGGCTGAGGTGTATGTAAACTCCCAACTTCAACTGTATATATCATTACATGCAAGTCATAAAATGGATGTTGCAACTAGTGTTGCACATTTTGGGGAATATTCATAGGTGGTAACTTTCCATGGGAATTAACGGGAATATGTGGGAATTAATGACAATGTAAGCAAATTAATGTTAATAGTATTTAAATGTAATGTTTTTTTGCATTGGATATATTTATCATATATGGAGACAGAAATCCAAACCTTTTACCTTATCATAAGTAGACATAATTGCAAATGATTAAATCCTTCCAATAGAAATAAAAAAAACTTTAGTTACGAATTGAACTTTAATTAAATGAGTTGACTCTCCAAAAACTTTTTCGACATACATCTGTAAAATTATAGTCTAGAAACTAAAGCTTTGGTTGTCTTCCCCTCAGGCTTCCATGTCTTCTCCCTGGACATCCTCAATGTCCACCTCTTGAGCATCAGACTCTGAGGCCTCATCTTCACTGTCACTCTCCAACCTTGTTGAGGATGGCTCGTTGTCAGGCTCAAAAATCTTTAAATTTGTCCAGGTGGCCACGGATTTTTCAATCCTTGTATTGGTCAGCCTGTTGCGTGCTTTGGAGTGTGTGTTCCCAAGCAAGGACCTGTTGCGCTCTGAGGTGGCTGATGTTGGTGGGATTTGGAGAATGATGGAGGCAACAGGGGAAAGAGCCTCATATCCACAAAGTCCCTTCCACCAGGTGGCGGATGAGATATGTTGGCACGACTGCCATATTGCATCTCCATCCCAAAGCCCTTGCTTGGAAGTGTACTTCGCCAGACTGCCAAGAACCTTGCCCTCATCCAGGCCGAAGTGGCGAGACACAGTAATGATGACAACATAGGCCTTGTTGATCTCTGCACCAGACAGGATGCTCTTGCCAGTATACTTGGGGTCCAACATGTACGCTGCGGCATGTATGGGCTTCAGGCAGGAGTCTTCAGGATTTTTGATGTATTTCAGAACTGTAGTTTCCTCTGCTTGGAGCAACAGTGAAGTCGGCAGGGCAGTATGGATTTCTTCCCTTACATCTGCAAGCAGAGTCTGAACATCAGACAGGATGGCATTGTCTCCCTCATTCCGTGCAATGGCTACTGCTATAGGTTTCAGGAGTTTCAGGCTGCTTACCACTCTCTCCCAAAATACATCATCCAGGAGGATCCTCTTGATGGGGCTGTCCATATCGGCAGACTGTGAAATGGCCATTTCTTGGAGAGACTCCTTCCCCTCCAGAAGACTGTCAAACATGATGACAACACAACCCCAACGGGTGATGCTGGGCAGGGTAGGACTCCTCCACTTTAGACCAAGACCCTTCATGTTTGCAGCATTGTCTTTCACCAGTGCAAATACCTTCTGTGGTCCAAGGTCATTGACTGCCTTCAGCTCATCTACAATGTAGAGACCGGTGTGTCTGTTGTCCCTTGTGTCTGTGCTCTTGTAGAATACTGGTTGAGGGGTGGATGATTAATTAGTATTTAATTATTCCTTGGCCACGAACATTTGACCACCCATCAGAGATGATTGCAATAAAGTCTGCTTTCTCTATGATTTGCTTGACCTTCACTTGAACTCTGTTGAACTCTGCATCCAGCAAATGTGTAGATAAAGCATGTCTGGTTGTGGGGGTGTATGCTGGGCGAGGAACATTCAGAAATCTCTTCCAATACACATTGCCTGTGAGCATCAGAGGTGAACTAGTTGCATACACAGCTTGACATTCATCAGCATTTCTGACTACGTTCCTCCATTGAGTCAAAAAAAACTTCTGATTCCAGGAGGACCATGAGCTGTTGCTGTCGATAAGGTGTCTGATTCATCATTTTCACCTCGAATAGAAGTAGAGGGACTTTTGTCAGAGGTTGCTTGTTGTGAGCGCTGAGGGAACTTTATGCACTTGGCCAGATGATTCTGCATCTTTGCATTCTTCACATATGATTTGGCACAGTTTTTGCAAATGTACACAGCTTTTCCTTCTACATTAGCTGCAGTGAAATGTCTCCACACATCAGATGCATGGCATTTTCCTGTAAAGATTAGAAAACAAATAGTTAAAACCAAATACAATTCCATGTACATGTTAAGTAGGAAATTATTTAAGCATACTTTGCTGTAGGCTGCTATTTACTAGTTAACAAAAAATAATGTATGTCATATAAAATATATTCACCCCACCCAGCATTGTAATCAAAACTTACCAGAAATGTAGTCCTTGGCTCAGACAGTGTAGTAGTGTGGGCTCAATAGTATCTCATTAGTGTGCAAGATCTTGAGAATCAGCTGCACATGTGATGGAAGAATGCACTGTGCATGCAGAGGGTTGCAAAATCCAATTTATTTGGGGATAAGTCTAACTAAAATATGCCACAAGACCTAGAATTGCCTTATTTGTGTCCCACAAAAAAAGGTTCACTGTTATAAGCTAACTTTTTTTGGATACATTTGTAAGCAAAATTCCCAAAATTCCTGGGCTTAACTTCCCATGGAAAATTTCGGGGAAAGTTTTCGACCCTTTGCAACCCCAGTTGTGACTAAGGATTCTAGCTTTGAAACTCTGTTGCTCTTGTTTTGTAACCCTTCACTCTCATTTCGAACCCTTCTCTTGCGTTTGGAATAGAGGTCGACCGATTTAATCGGAATGGCCAATTTAATTAGGGCCGATTTTGAAGTTTTCATAACAATTGGAAATTGGTATTTTTGGACACAGATTTGGCTGATTTAAAAAAAAAATGTTTTACACCTTTATTTAATCTTTATTTAACTAGGCAAATCAGTTAAGATATTACTAGTTTATCTAGCGTGTCCTGCGTTGCATATAATCAATGCGGTGCGTATTGTTGCTCCAATGTGTACCTAACCATGAACATCAATGCCTTTCTTAAAATCAATACACAGAAGTATATATTTTTAAACCTGCATATTTAGCTAAAAGAAATCCAGGTTAGCAGGCAATATTAACCAGGTGAAATTGTGCCACATCTCTTGCGTTCATTGCACACAGTCAGTTTATATACAACAGTTTGGGTCACCTAATTTGCCAGAATTTTACATAATTATGACATAACATTGAAGGTTGTGCAATAATGTAACAGGAATATTTAGACTAATGGATGCCATCCCTTAGATAAAATACGGAATTTCTGTATTTCACTGAAATAATTAACTTCGTGTTTTTGAGATGATAGTTTCCGGATTCGACCATATTAATGACCTAAGGCTCGTATTTCTGTGTGTTACTGTGTTATAACTAAGTTTATGATTTGATAGAGGAGTCTGACTGAGCTGTGGTAGGCAGCAGCAGGCTCGTAAGCATGAATTCAAACAGCATGTTTGTGTGTTTTGCCAGCCGCTCTTCGTTGTGCGTCAAGCATTGCGCTGTTTATGACTTCAAGCCTATCAACTCCCAAGATGAGGCTTGTGTAACCAATGTGAAATGGCTAGCGTGTTAGCTAATAGTGTTTCAAAGTCACTTGCTCTGAGACTTGGAGTAGTTGTTTCCCTTGCTCTGCATGGGTAACGCTGCTTCGAGGGTGGCTGTTGTCGTTGTGTTCCTGGTTCGAGCCCAGGGAGGAGCGAGGAGAGGTACGGAAACTATACTGTTACACTGGCAATACTAAAGTGCCTATAAGAACATCCAATCGCCAAAGGTTAATGAAATACAAATGGTATAGAGAGAAATAGTCCTATAATTGCTATAATAACAACAACCTAAAACTTCTTACCTGGGAATATTGAAGACTCATGTTAAAACCACCAGATTTCATATGTTCTCATGTTCTGAGCAAGGATCTTAAACGTTAGCTTTCTTACATGGCACATATTGCACTTTTACTTTCTTCTCCAACACTTTGTTTTTGCATTATTTAAACCAAATTGAACATGTTTAATTATTTATTTGAGGCTAAATGGATTTTATTGATGTATTATATTAAGTTAAAATAAGTGTTCATTCAGTATTGTTGTAATTGTCATTATTACAAATTAAATTAAATAAAAATCGTCCGATTTAATCGGTATCAGCTTTTTTTGGTCCTCCAATAATCGGTATTGGCGTTGAAAAATCATAATCGGTCGACCTCTAATTTGGAACCGTTGGCTCTCGTCCTCTGACGTCAGACAACTGTATCATCCTCTCTGGTCTCCACCAGCCTGTTGAACAGTTGAAGGTTGAATAAAATCCCTCTCTGCCCACAATAGACTCAGTCAACTGTAAAGAGTCTCACCTATAGCTATCTGTGGTCATGCCTTGCTGTCTCGTCTCTCATACTGACACTGTAGGTTCTACTTCTACTTTTTGGCTCAGGGCTGTTTCTGTTACACATTTAGGACGTTACACTGATTGACCAATCCCCTCTGTGTTAAGACAGTGGAGGAGTGGATCAGCTACCTCAGCCTGTAAATATTAGAAGTTAACCCTGTAGTGGTTTAGTAAGCCCTGTCATTCTCTAGCTGAAGGATGGACACTATACAGTGTCAGTATGAGAGACGAGACAGCCATGCAGGACCACAGATAGCTATAGGTGAGACTCTTTACAGTTGACTGCGTTGTTGACTGCGTTGTGGGCAGAGAGGAATTTTATTCAACCTTCTCAGACCCATTTCTGTTGGAATAGTTTCCCTGAACCTTCTTGCTACCCTACATTGTCACGGAAGACATGAACATGATTGTTACGCACAGGTCTGTTGTTTTTTGATTTTGTCGTGGCTGATGACTGACTCACCGTGCTGCTGTTTTCATTTGTATTCTCTCACACTAGCCCCTCCCTACCTGTCTGCCCTTAATGCTGATAAGGTTAACCTCGATCAGAATATGGAAGGCTAGCCACCAATAATATCACGACTATCTGTCTGTCCCTGTGTTCAGACCGTGACTGTTCCCTGGAGGCTCCACTGTGACGGCAACACTGTGATAACCTTGCACTGGCCTGCTGATATGGGCCCGCTAACACCATTGTGTGTGTGTGTGTGTGTGTGTGTGTGTGTGTGTGTGTGTGTGTGTGTGTGTGTGTGTGTGTGTGTGTTTGTGTGTCAGTCAAGGACGTCTACTAGCAGCCAGGCACCTCGTGAATATGTAGAGGCCTCCTTTATCCCTGCTGTTAGTAGTATAAAGACCCTGACTGTCTGATGATAAATTAATACCACGTGAGCCTTACAATCAAAAATGTGTGTTGGTCCGGCTGGTGGTGTTAGCAGTAGGAAGCTCTGACTAGTGACCGGGCTTTTTCATTCCTCAGTCGGGGAGAGTGACATGTTTTTAGGTTGTCTCACATGACAGCCTACTAGTATGCTACTTCTCACCAGAACTAGTCTAGGATAAGCGTTTTGAGATTTAACCTACCATTAGTGACAGCCCAGTCCCTTAGCTGGCGTGTGTCAGATGCAGGCTAGTGTTTTTAAATTCCCCTGTGTGTAATAATGTAATGTAGTAAGGCTGTAGCACTAAGGTCAACGACCTGTAGAAGTCAGACTGCTCTGTTGTTATTTGGCCATTGTGTTGTTTACGCTCAGGTGTGAATGTGTGAGCAGGAAGACACTGACAAGGCTGTATGATTCTGTGAGTGGGGGAAACGCTGCCCGTGTGTGTAACATAACGTTGTGTTGGGGATAGCCCGGCCCGGTCCAGTGTGGTTGATAGAAACAGATGGTGTTGATGTTAAAACTGTGTAAGCTGGAAGGATTCAGAGTATTCTGCTGCTAGCTGTGGTGCTTATAGCTAGAATACTGCTGTATTAGTCAACACCATTACCCTGACCCCTGGAAAGGTCAGGACCCATCCACTGTGTGTGTGTGTGTGTGGGACAGGAACGGGGACGGGGACGCCATGTTCTGGAATCCTCTAAACATTCCATACATCCATCACATGACCAGTTTTTTTTAACAGACGACAGATACTTGTGTGTGTGCATGTACATGCTTGTGTATTGTGTGGTGCAGTCATATTTAATACAGTACATTGGAGTAGCTTGTAGTCTGTCACTGTTCTGGCTTTTTGTTCATTCTCAGTAGCAGGCAGTAGTAGTAGTGGGTGGCTATGACTCCTCAGACTTACTGGTCTATAGGATTTAGACTAGGTCCTATTGTTACTGTGACAGAGGAGTGGCCATGTTTCAACACATTCTAGAACACTGTTACTATGGTTCCAACACGCTGAGTCATGATCTCTAGGGTAGATTTGGCTGTTATTCTGATTTTCCATACTGTTGCTGTACCGTACCAGGTTATACGGTATTACTGGCAGTGCACAGAAGGAGCGCTATTTATTTCCAAATATACATGTTTCAAAACATTTAAATACTCAATTTTCATTTCATGCGTAGATACGTCATTGGGTCTAACGGTCGTCATGAGCTGGACTGCGCATGTAGAACATTATTTCTGATGACAATGTAACAGTGTCAGTAGGAGTGACATCGGCCGGAATCTAGGCTGTGCCTTGACATTAGGACAAAAATTAACAACTATGAAATAATTTTTAACTTCTCTCATTGACTTGTCAAGCCCCAAACCTCAGTCTGGTCTGCAGCGTTCCTGTAAGTCTTGCAATGTTGAACCTCCGTGTTTAGAAACTCTGTGGTTCTAGTTAGGGATGCCCGATATATCGGTGAACATATTGGAATCGGCTGACATTAGCTAAAAATGCCAACATCGGTATCTGCCCGACCGTCTAGTTTAACGCCAATGTTAACCGATGTCAAAGCACAGCCATTTTTCCAGCCAAAGATAGGAGTCACAAAAATCAGAAATAGAGATGAAATGAATCACTAACCTTTGATGATCTTCATCAGATGACACTCATAGGACTTCATGTTACACAATACATGTATGTTTTGTTCGATAAAGTTCATATTTATATCCAAAAATCTGTTTACATTGGTGCGTTATGTTCAGTAATGTTTTGCCTCCAAAACATCTGGTGATTTTGCAGAGAGCCACATCAATTTACAGAGATACTCATCAAAAATGTTGATGAAAATACAAGTGTTATGTATGGAATTAAAAATATACTTCTCCTTAATGCAACCACTGTGTCAAATTTCAAAAAAGATTTACGGAAAAAGCACACCATGCAATAATTTGAGTACAGCGCTCAGGCACCCAAACCAGGCCATACAGATACCCGCCATGTTGTGGAGTCAACAGAAGTCAGAAATAGCATTATAAATATTCACTTACCTTTGATGATCTTCATCGCAATGCACTCCCAGGAATCCTCGTTCCTCAATAGATGTTTGTTTTGTTAGATAAAGTCCATAATTTATGTCCAAATACCTCCTTTTTGTTTGCGCGTTTAGTTCACAAAAAGGCTTGCACTTGTTGTTCGCCTATTGAAATTGAACTTTAGCTCATGAAAATAAATAGCAAGCCAGCTACTTAACCCTGTTGCCCTAAGCTAATGTTATAAGCAGCCAGCTAGCTTCATCTGGCTAGTGAGGCTGGACTGGACCGGGTTATGTGTTGTGAAGCGAGCCACGATAAGGATTAGGCAAAATAGTGGAATTTGCGGTTTGCCTTCAATGTAAAAAGTATGTGCGTATTTCAGGAAATTGCTTCCTGGATTCCCCCAAGCAGCTGATTAATCGGCTCCGTTGCAGATTGGAACTCTGATTCCGCCCACTCATTAGGGGAAACAGCTGTCGCCAATTACCGACTCCGTCTGCAGCTTGAAAAGCCAGTGTTCCTTTGTCAGGAGAGGGAGCTTCCTGGATGTCCTGTGTTGGTTGTTGCTCAGAGACAGTTTTGTTGGAAGTATTTTGTAGCCGCTACACAGTGTTTTTGATTATTGAAACTGTTCACTTTAAATTAGTAATTATTCTGTGTTTTTTCCCAGGGGGGAAGGGGAAGGCACCTTGGGAGTGCTTAGGAAGAGGCCTGCGGCCACATATATATATATATATATATATATATATATATATATATATATATATATACCCGTAGTATGTACTCTGTCTATGCACACTAGGTAAGAACTGGGCGGACCACCCCCTGTATTTTGGTTAGCGCGCCATGTGGCATTAAGGTTAGGTAAGTGGTGGGTAGGCAGGTAAGGTATGAGAGAGGACTTTTACTTTATTTGCTTTGGTTCCATCTAGCCACTTTTCCCCACATTACCGTGTTAAGGAAATCAGCCACGCTCAAGGTTCTAAACTAAATCATAACCGCCATCGATAAAAGACAGTACTGTGCAGCCATCTTCATCGACCTGGCCAAGGCCTTCGACTACGTCAATCACTGCATTCTTATCGGCAGACTCAACACCCTTGCCTTCAAATGACTGCCTCACCTGGTTCACCAACTACTTCTCAGAGTTCAGTGTGTCAAATCGAAGGGCCTGTTGTCCGGACCTCTGGCAGTCTCTATGGGGGCGCAACAGGGTGCAATTCTCGGGCCGACTCTTTTCTCTGTATACATCAATGATATCGCTCTTGATGGTTTAGACTGTAAACTTTTCTTCCAGACTCACATTAAGCATCTCCAATTCAAAATTAATACTATAATCTTCTTCCTATTTCACAACAAAGCAACTAACCCTAACCCTTCACTCATGCTGCCAAGCATACCCTTGCAAAACTGACTATCCTACCGATTCTTGACTTTGGAGATGTCATTTACAAAATAGCCCCTGACACTCTACTCAGCAAACTGGATGTAGTCTATCACAGTGCCATCTGTTGCCATCACCAAAGCCTCATATACCACCCACCACTGTGACCTGTATGCTCTCGTTGGCTGGCCCTCGCTACATATTCGTCGCCAAACCCACTGGCTTCAGGTCATCTATAAGTCTTTGATAGGTAAAGCCCCGCCTTATCTCAGCTCACTGGTCACCATAGCAACACCCACACATAGCACGCACTCCAGCAGGTATATTTCACTGGTCATCCCCAAAGCCAACACCTACTTTGGCTGCCTTTCCTTCCAGTTCTCTGCTGCCAATGACTGGAACCAATTGCAAAAACCACTGAAGCTGGAGACTTATATCTCCCTCACTAACTTTAAGCATCAGCTTTCAGAGCAGCTAACCGATCACTTTACCTGTACATAGCCCATCTGTAAATAGCCCACCCAACTACCTCATCCGCATATTGTCTTTTTCTCTGCTCTTTTGCACCCCAGTGTCTCTACTTGCGCATCATCTGCACATCTATCACTCCAGTGTTTAATTAAGTGTTTTAATTGTTTAATGCTAAATTGTAATTATTTTGCCACTATGGTCTATTTATTGCCTTACCTCCCTAATCTCACTACATTTGCATACAGTATATTTAGACTTATCTCCTGTGTTATTGACTGTACATTTATTTATCCCATGTGTAACTCTGTTTTTGTCACACTGTTTTGCATTATTTTGGCCAGGTCGCAGTTGTAAATGAGAAACTTGTTCTCAGCTGGCCTACCTGGTTAAATTTAAGGTGAAAAAAAACAAAACACACACATACACCTGTCTCACCCGTATTTAAAAAAATATATATATATATATATTTAACTAGGCAAGTCAGTTAAGAATAAATTCTTATTTTCAATGACAGCCTAGGAACAGTGGGTTAACTGCCTTGCTCAGAACAACATATTTTTTACCTTGTCCGTGCTGGGATTAGATCTAGCAACCTTTCAGTTACTAGTCCAACGCTCTAACCACTAGGCTACCTGCTGCCCCCGTATCACCTCATCTCGCACTCCTGGAACGTTTACCTTTCACAGAAAACTATCAGAATAATGTCAACTAAAAAATAAATGTAAACTAAACTAATTTAGAGCCTCTGGAAGACAATCCTCATGCAGAATAGATTTGGGTCCAGCTTTAGCTGTTAGCCTGGCTGTCTTTCACGTAGCCTGAAGAATCTCTCAGATGTAGGCTAATCACCCGAGGTAATGAATTAACTCACTGTAGGCTGTTAGCCTGGCTGTCTTTCAAGTAGCCTGAAGAATCTCTCAGATGTAGGCTAATCACCCGAGGTAATGAATTAACTCATTGTAGGTTGTTAGCATGTATGATATGTGCCAGTATTGGCTGGAGACTGGGTTACGTAGACGGTCTGCTAGCATTAGCTTGCTAGTGTTAGCCTGTACTGTAGGCTGTGTGAGACAAGGTCGGAATGCAGGGAGAACGCTAGGATAGCATTAGCAGTTTGTTAGCTTGAGACTGGGTCACAGGTTGCAAAGCTAGACATAGCATTAGCAGTTAGCTTGTTAGCGTGAGCCTGTAAACTGTATGAGACTGGGTTAGGATGCAGTGAGAGAGCTAACGCCATTAGCGGTGAGGTCAGCAGTTAGAATTTCTTTGTTTCCTGCTCTGACAATACCAGGAAACCTGAAGATGAGGAACTCTCTATCTCTCTATCACATTCCATCTGGCTTTCTTTAGTGTTATGTAGCTAAAATGTGATATTGTTGCTGATTTGTTACTATACGTGAACCCACTCCCCGCTCTCCTGTGCTCACTCACTCTCTCTCTCTCTCGATCTCTCTCTCTCTCTCTCGCGCGCACGCTTTCATTTCAAAGGGCTCCATTGTCATGGGAAACATGTTTACATTGCCAAAGCAAGTGAAATAGCTAATAAACAAAAGTGAATTAGTGTCTTTGTGTCTCTCTGTAGGCCAGTCTGTCTGTGTGGGGATGGGGGGGTCTAGGAGTGGTGCTGTTCCTCATCACTTTTGGACCCTTTGCTGTCTTCTACCTGGCCTTCTATATCTTCTGCTTCGTAGGAGGGTGAGTGTGTAGGGCGAGTTTTTCAGTTATGAAGTCATTTATAGATGTGTTCATATGAAATGGGATGTCTTTGTTGTCTAAAAATCTGGTTTACTTGTTCTCTCCTTTCCTCCCTCTCTTCTCCCCTGTCCTCGCCCTCACCCTCCCTTCGCCCTCACCCTCCCTCTCTTCGCCCCTGTCCTCGCCCTCCCTCTCTCTTCACCTCCTCTCTTCTCCTCACCTCTCTCCTCACCTCTCCTCACCTCACCTCCTCACCTCTCTCCTCACCTCTCTCCTCACATCCTCTCCTCATCTCCTCCTCTCCTCACCTTTCTCCTCACCTCTCACCTCACCTCACCTCTCCTCACCCCGTCATCTTTCCCCCCTTCTCTCCTCACCAGTGGCTTTGCGGTCACTCTGTTGTTTGGGAAAACCAACTCAGAGAGACATCTAGAGAGGTGTGAACACTCCTATCTTCCGGCCACACACACGGGTATACTGAAGGTAGGATCCACACGCACACGCACACGCACGCACACGCACGCACACACACACACACGCACACACGCACACACACACACACACACACACACACACACACACACACACACACACACACACACACACACACACACACACACACACACACACACACACACACACACACGTATACTGAAGGTAGGTTACACACACACACACACACACACACACACGTATACTGAAGGTAGGTTCCACACACACACACACGCACACACACACACACACACACACACACAGAAGGTAGGATCCACACGCGCATACACACACACACACACACACACACTGAAGGTAGGATCCACACGCGCATCACACACAAACACACGCACACACACACACACACACACACACATAAATATCCCTTCTCCCTCTCTCCCCTCACCCAGACATTGGATGAGATGAGACTGGAGCCGAAGCCTATACAGATAGACAGGAGACTGACTGGGTCCAACTACATAGACGAGCCTCTTCAACAGGTTAGTGACTCAACAGAAGGATGAAGAATGGGTGTGTGAAACCAAACAGTGAGGGAGCACAGTGATGACACGGCCTGATGAGTTACTTTTTGCTTACTAGCTTCTTCTTCTTCTCTATCCGACTATGACCAAGTTGGATAGAGGGTTGATTTTGTGCTTACGTCTGTCATTTCCGTTCTTGTAGATTGATTGTTCTAAAAACATGATTTGGTCATCGTTAGTAGCCTATGCGTTACGCTGATTCCGGCTATTAAAGTAACTGCCCTGTCTCTGTTTCACTATCGGCTGCTGACTCTCACTCCTTCTCCCCACTGTGACATAGGGGAGGGAGAGATGCATTCTGACAAGCATATGACTGTTTCTGAAAATGACCTTTTTCAATGCAAAAATTAAATCAAGTGCAAAGGGGGTCAATGCAGATAGTCCGGCTAACTATTTAATATGGTTATGGCTTGAGGGTAGAATCTGTTCAGGGTCCTGTTGGTTCCAGACTTGGTGCAGCGGTACCTCTTGCCTTGCGGTAGCAGAGAGAACAGTCTATGACTTGGGTGGCTTGGAGTCCACACTGCCTGCTATAGAGGTCCTGGATGGCAGGGAGCTCGGCCCCAGTGATGTACTGGGCCGTACACACTAGGCTGTTCTCTAGCACCTTGTGGTCAGATGCCAAGCTGTTGCCAGACCAAGCGGTGATGCAGCCTGTCAAGATGCTCTCAATGGTGCAGCTGTAGAACTTTTTTTGAGGATTTGAGGTCTCATTCCAAATCTCTTCAGTGGTGTTGTTTTGCCCTCTTCACGATTGTGTTGGTGTGTGTGTGTGTGGACCATGCTAATTCAATAGTAACATACATAGTAATATACAAAGGAACGTGAAGTTCTCAACCTGCTCCACCACAGTCCCATCGATATGGATGGAGTTGTGCTTGGCCCTCCGTTTCCTGTAGTCCACGATCAGCTTCTTTGTCTTGCTGACGTTGAGGGAAAGGTTGTTGTCTTGGCACCACACTTTTTGTAAATCTGTTCCCAAGTATTCCTATGCATAATAGAGGTGTGATTGTATACAAATGTAAGCAAGGTGTGAAATTATTGTTTTAGTCATATCTGTTTGGCCTTCTTGCGGTCAATTTGCAGTTTACAAATTATGAGTATGTTCCGGCCCAGAAAATAAAACTGTCTGCGGCTGACAAGTTGGCTGTGTTGTTGCCTACCCTCACCACCTGGGCGAGTCCTGTCAGGAAGTCCAGGATCCAGTTGCAGAGGGAGGTGTTTAGTCCCAGGGACCGGAGCTTAGTGATGGAAGGCACTATGGTGTTGAACACTGAGCTGTAGTCAATGAACAGCATTTTCACATAGGTGTTCCTCTTATCCAGGTGGCAGAGAGCAGTGTGGACTACAATAAAGATTGCGTCATCTGTGGATCTGTTGGGGCTGTATGCAAATATGAGTGGGTCCAGGGTGTCTGAGATGGTGTTATGAGCCATGACCAGCCTTTCAAAGCACTTGCTGGCTACAGATGTGAGTGCTACGGGGCGATAGTCATTTAGACAGGTTACCTTGGTATTATTGGGCACAGGGTCTGTGGTGGTCTACTTGAAACTTAGGTTATTACAGACGGGTTCAGGGAGAGGATGAAAATGTCAGTGAATACACTTACCAGCTGATTAGTTAGTGCATGTCCTGAGTACATGTCCTGGTAATCCATCTGTCTTCGCGTCTGTTAAGCTGTTTAAATGTTTTACTCGCATCGGCTACAGAGAGTGCGATCACACAGTTTTCCAGAACAGCTGGTGCTCTCATGCATGGTTCATTTTTGCTTACCTTGAAGTGAGCATAGAAGGCATTAAGCTCATTTGGTAGGCTCGCGTCAATGGGCAGCTTCCAGCTCGGTTTCTCTTTGTAATCCCTGATAGTTCGCAAACCCTTCCACGTCCGACAATTGTCAGAGCCAGCGTAGTAGGATTCAGTCTTAGTCCTGTATTGATGCTTTGCCTGTTTGATGGCTCGTCGGAGGTCATAGGGGGATTTCTTATACGCATCCAGATTAGTGTCCCACTCCTTGAAAGTGGTAGCTCTATCCCAGGGCTGCCCAACCCTCTTCCTGGAGATCTACTGTCCTGTAGGTTTTCAGTCCAACCCTAATTTAGCATATCTGATTCAGCTAGTTAAGGTCTTGTTGAGTAGCTAATTAGTAAAATCAGGTGTGTTAAATTAGGGTTGGACTGAAAACCCACAGGATGGTAGTTCTCCAGCCAGAGGGTTGGGCAACTCTGCTTCAGCGTTGAGCTCAGTGCGGATGTTGCCTTTAATCCATGACCTCTGGTTGGGATATGTACGTACGGTCACTGTGGGGACGACGTCGTGGATGCACATATTAATTAAGCCGGTGACTGATGTGGTGAACTCCTCAATGTTATCAGATGAATCCCGGAACATATTCCAGTCTGTGCTAGTGAAACAATCCTGTAGCTTAGCAACCGCTTCATCGGACCACTTCCGTATTGAGCGCATCATTGGTACTTCCTGTTTTTACTTTTTAAGCCGTAATCAGGAGGATAGAGTTATGGTCAGATTTGCCAAAGGGAATGCGAGGGAGAGCCTTGTATGGGTTTCTGTGTGTGGAGTAAAGGTGATCTAGAGTTTTGTCGCCTATACTTGGTGACAAGCTGGTAAAAATGAGGTAAAACGGATTTCAGTTTCCCTGCCTTAAAATCACCGGCCACGAGAAGTGTGTGGATTAGATATACAGTTTCATTATAGATGGGTTAGATATACAGTTCCATTTAGCCTGTTTTCTAAAACCTAGTGTTTCCCTTCCCCTTTAAGGCCTCATAGATGGGTTAGATTTAGAGTTAGCTGACATTCTAAAACCTAGTGTTTCCCTTTCCCTTTAAGGCCTCATAGATGGGTTAGCTGACAATGTCACAAATGATGTGCCCACTTCCATGGGGCAGAAATCAGCGTGTTGTTGTGATTCTGGATTGCCAGATTGCTAGCCAGAATGACAAGAAACAGGACATGTGGGGAATCGTGACTCATTTCAACTCGTTTCATCTTGTTCTAGATGCAATGTCTAGTTTTACTACTGATTTCATGTCAATGCTAACATGGCAAAATGTTGCTGTAACGGTCTATTTCAGAGACAAAAAGTGCTAATTCAGCACATTTATTCATGTTTTCAATAAACAATGGAGACAAAATATAGCTTACATGTTGTCAAGTCTACCAACCTGACTGTTTTGCCCCATAGCTGCGCATGTGTCGGATTTGTTGATAAACAACCAACCCGTCTATACAGCTCGTTTAGTGCCTGCATCTGCTTGTGATAATAAATGGACCGGTACAAATATATATATATAGCTGTAAACTCTCTTGGTAAATCGTATGGTCTGCAGCTTATCATCAGGTATTATAGCGAGCAAAAACTTGAGACTTCCTTAACATTAGAGGTTGTGCACCAGCTGCTCTTAACGAAGAAACACCCCTCCCCACTTAGTCTTACCCGAGGCTGCTGTCTGGTTGAGACCATGCATGAAGAAACACCCCTCCCCACTTAGTCTTACCCAAGGCTGCTGTCTGGTTGAGACCATGCACGAAGAAACACCCCTCCCCACTTAGTCTTACCCGAGGCTGCTGTCTGGTTGAGACCATGCACGAAGAAACACCCCTCCCCACTTAGTCTTACCCGAGGCTGCTGTCTGGTTGAGACCATGCATGAAGAAACACCCCTCCCCACTTAGTCTTACCCGAGGCTGCTGTCTGGTTGAGACCATGCACGAAGAAACACCCCTCCCCACTTAGTCTTACCCGAGGCTGCTGTCTGGTTGAGACCATGCACGAAGAAACACCCCTCCCCACTTAGTCTTACCCGAGGCTGCTGTCTGGTTGAGACCATGCACGAAGAAACACCCCTCCCCACTTAGTCTTACCCGAGGCTGCTGTCTGGTTGAGACCATGCACGAAGAAACACCCCTCCCCACTTAGTCTTACCCGAGGCTGCTGTCTGGTTGAGACCATGCACGAAGAAACACCCCTCCCCACTTAGTCTTACCCGAGGCTGCTGTCTGGTTGAGACCATGCACGAAGAAACACCCCTCCCCACTTAGTCTTACCCGAGGCTGCTGTCTGGTTGAGACCATGCACGAAGAAACGGGTATATATTATCCCATGTTCTTGTTCAGCCAAGACTACGAGAATCACAGAATATTACAGTTCTTCAGGTCCCGTTGATAGGATAGTCTTGGGAGTCTTTGAGTCCTGGGGATTAGGGCATGGTCTGGAGTAAGCAGAATGTCCAGGGCTGCCCACTCGTTGAAGTAGACATCTTCGAGGTTCGTGATCACTGTTCTGATGTCCAGAAGCCTTTTTCGGTCATAGGAAGTGATGGCGGAGACATTTTCAAGGTTTATAACTTTCAGAATACAGCCGGTATGGTGGAGTTGGCATCATATAATGCAAAATGAATCATACCGGCTGTATTTCTGTATTTTGAAGGTTAAATATATTTGAAACTTGATTGCTGACATTCAAAACATTTTGGGACTATATCAACAATGGACTAATGAAACAAATACCAAAAGATAGTGTTTGTTTGGCGTTTTCCTTTTATAAGATGAGCATCAAAGAAACACACAAAATAGTTGAATTTATCAGGAGTCCGTAAAACAGCATCTACAGTGAGCACCATGATTTATTGGACAGTGACCATTTTTTTGTTATTTTGGTTCTGCACTCTAGCACTTTGAGTTTGGAAGGATACAATGACAATGAAGTTATGAGCTTCTGTAACTTCTAAACGGTTCATCCGATATGTATGAAAATACCCTCAAATTAAAGCTGACAGTCTGCACTTCAGCCTCATTGTCATTGTATCCTTCCAAACTCAAAGTGCTAGAGTACAGAACCAAAATAACAAAAAAATGGTCACTGTCCAATGAATTATGGTGCTCACTGTAGATGGATTTATTTTCTTGTATCGCTCAGCTCTAGTACAATGAACATGGAGTTCTCAGCAACAATAAGGACTGGCCTGTTTCTCACTCTTTCTCTCTCTCACACACACACTCTCTCTCCAGGTCATCCAGTTTGCTTTGAGAGATTATATCCAGTACTGGTATTACACTCTGAGTGAGGATGATTCTTTTCTGCTGGAAATCAGACAGACGGTCCAGAATGCTCTGGTACAGTTCTCCACACGGTAATATTCTATTACAACTACATTACTGCTTTATACCTACTCTATTACTGCATTATAACTAGTCTATTACTATTCTAACTAGTTTAACGAGGCTATCACGGCTTTATGTAGTCTATTACCACTCTACTGCATTATAACTAGTCTATTACTATTCTAACTAGTATATTTCTTTAACTAGGCTATTACGGCTTTATGTAGTCTATTACCACTCTACTGCATTATAACTAGTCTATTACCATTATAACTAGTATATTTCTTTAACTAGGCTATTACCATTATAACTAGTCTATTACCATTATAACTAGTCTATTTATTTAACTAGGCTACTACGGCTTTATGTAGTCTATTACCACTCTACTGCATTATAAGTATACTACTCAATTACAGCTAACTACTACTATTACTGTGGCGGCAGGTAGCCTAGTGGTTAGAGCGTTGGACTAGTAACCGAAAGGTTGAAAGTTCGAATCCCCGAGCTGACAAGGTACAAATCTGTCGTTCTGCCCCTGAACAAGGCAGTTAACCCACTGTTCCTAGGCAGTTAACCCACTGTTCCTAGGCAGTTAACCCACTGTTCCTAGGCAGTTAACCCACTGTTCCTAGGCAGTTAACCCACTGTTCCTAGGCAGTTAACCCACTGTTCCTAGGCAGTTAACCCACTGTTCCTAGGCCGTTAACCCACTGTTCCTAGGCCGTTAACCCACTGTTCCTAGGCCGTTATTGAAAATAGTTCTTAACTGACTTGCCTAGTTAAATAAATATTAAAAAATAAATAGTCTATTACTGCTCTATAACTAGTCTACTACTCAATTACGGCTTTAACTGGTCTTACTACTCTAACTAGCCTTACTACTCTAACTAGTTGTACTACTCTAGTCTTATAAGTAGTCTATTGCTACTCTTTAATACTATAACTAGTCTATTACTGCTTTACTAGTCTATTATAAAACTAGTCTATTACTGCTTTATAACTAGTCTATTACTGCTTTATAACTAGTCTATTACTGCTTTATAACTAGTCTATTACTGCCTTAAAACTAGTCTTACTGTTTTAAAACTAGTCTTACTGCTTTAAAACTAGTCTATTACTGCTTTATAACTAGTCTATTACTGCTTTAAAACTAGTCTATTACTGCATTAGTAGTCTAATACTCAAGGACGGCTTTAACTAGTCTACTGCTTTATGTATTCTATTACTACTCTACTGCATTAAGTAGTCTACTACTTAATTACTGCATCATAACTAGCCTATTACTACTGTGTTACCACACTGTTATACAGGTCTAAAGAGGTGGACTGGCAGCCTTATTTGACCACCAGACTGGTGGATGACTTTGCTACTCACCTTCGAGTCTTCAGAAAGGCCCAAGACAGACTGGAGGACAGTAAACAGAGTAAGGACACACACACACACTCGCTTTCTCCCTCAGACATGATGATGGTTATTACGAAGATGTCGTGGATGATTGTGAATATGGTGATGTTTACGATTGTGATGATGAGGATGATGATGATGATGATGTGGTGTGTTTCTAGGGGACTTGTCGGAGGAGATGGTGGAGTCATTCTTTGAGGCGGAGGTGGAGATGGAGAGGAACATCTGTAGAGACGTGGTCTGCACCTCCCTGAAGGATGAAGAAGGTACACACACACACACACACACACACACACACACACACACACACACACCCGGAAGAACGAGGGAGGTTCACACGTTGCACCTCGTCAAGGCATTTGGAACTCCTTTGAGCCTCCTGCGCGTGTTTTTAAATAGAAAGACAAAGTTTAACACTATATATTCGCCAGTAATTTAATTGGTAAACCTCATTGTCTTACGTCAGATTGCAGACGGCGTCGTGCTGTGATCTGGCTGATAACTTGCAAACACTCATGGGATAGATTAAAAAACTAGTTTGGCTGCACTACGCTGTCATAAATTCCGAAAATGTTACCAAGGTGAGTCAGAGTTAATCTTACCAAAAGCTATAAACGGTAGCTAATTTTGACATTTTCTTTAACTCTTAACTACCTAATTCTACAGCTATCTAGGCAGTATTGTGGTTGTAGAATCAGTATTATGTGTATTCGTATTTTGAAATGTGCACCAATTGGCTAGCTAGCTATTTTTCTTGTTAGCTGTGCCAGTCTCCGTATGAAACAAAAGCGATGCTAACCCAACACCAGTTCACACCCTCCATGCTGAATAAATACTCCCTCAAGGTAGCTAGCTAGTGTAGTATGATTCTAGCTACAGCACAATTAATGTTTCTATGATAAGACAGTTGCTGTTCTGCCCTGTTTAGTGCACCGAGTTCCGCAGCAGCTGACTGTGCTAGCTGCGACATCGCGTTGGCCAAATGTTACAACGTAGCGAGTCACCAGTGCCAGCTATCAGTCAGATACATACCGATTTCTGAGGACAACTCTATAACTTTGGTGCATTACTCCATCATCATCAAGCTGGCAGACTAGCTGCAGTAATGGCTATTCAGACAAACTAGCTCTGGGCTGTTAACTGGGAACAAGTTTTCTCGACTGATCGAACATGATTTAGCAGCCCCCTAGCCAGTAGGTTAGTCTGATATAACATGGTTTAGAAGCCCCCCTAGCCAGTAGGTCAGTCTGATATAACATGGTTTAGAAGCCCCCTAGCCAGTAGGTCAGTCTGATATAACATGGTTTAGAAGCCCCCCTAGCCAGTAGGTCAGTCTGATATAACATGGTTTAGAAGCCCCCTAGCCAGTAGGTCAGTCTAATATAACATGGTTTAGAAGCCCCCCTAGCCAGTAGGTCAGTCTGATATAACATGGTTTAGCAGCCCCCTAGCCAGTAGGTCAGTCTGATATAACATGGTTTAGAAGCCCCCTAGTCAGTAGGTCAGTATGATATAACATGGTTTAGAAGCCCCCCTAGCCAGTAGGTCAGTATGATATAACATGGTTTAGAAGCCCCCTAGCCAGTAGGTCAGTCTAATATAACATGGTTTAGAAGCCCCCCTAGCCAGTAGGTCAGTCTGATATAACATGGTTTAGCAGCCCCCTAGTCAGTAGGTCAGTCTGATATAACATGGTTTAGAAGCCCCCTAGCCAGTAGGTCAGTCTGATATAACATGGTTTAGAAGCCCCCCTAGCCAGTAGGTCAGTCTGCTATAACATGGTTTAGCAGCCCCCTAGCCAGTAGGTCAGTCTGATATAACATGGTTTAGAAGCCCCCCTAGCCAGTAGGTCAGTCTGATATAACATGGTTTAGAAGCCCCCTAGCCAGTAGGTCAGTCTGATATAACATGGTTTAGAAGCCCCCCTAGCCAGTAGGTCAGTCTGATATAACATGGTTTAGAAGCCCCCTAGCCAGTAGGTCAGTCTGATATAACATGGTTTAGCAGCCCCCTAGTCAGTAGGTCAGTCTGATATAACATGGTTTAGAAGCCCCCTAGCCAGTAGGTCAGTCTGATATAACATGGTTTAGAAGCCCCCCTAGCCAGTAGGTCAGTCTGCTATAACATGGTTTAGCAGCCCCCTAGCCAGTAGGTCAGTCTGATATAACATGGTTTAGAAGCCCCCCTAGCCAGTAGGTCAGTCTGATATAACATGGTTTAGAAGCCCCCCTAGCCAGTAGGTCAGTCTGACCGGACATGGTTTAGAAGCCCCCCTAGCCAGTAGGTCAGTCTGCTATAACATGGTTTAGCAGCCCCCTAGCCAGTAGGTCAGTCTGATATAACATGGTTTAGAAGCCCCCCTAGCCAGTAGGTCAGTCTGATATAACATGTTTTAGAAGCCCCCCTAGCCAGTAGGTCAGTCTGATATAACATGGTTTAGAAGCCCCCTAGCCAGTAGGCCAGTCTGCTATAACATGGTTTAGCAGCCCCCTAGCCAGTAGGTCTGTCTGATATAACATGGTTTAGAAGCCCCCCTAGCCAGTAGGTCAGTCTGATATAACATGGTTTAGAAGCCCCCTAGCCAGTAGGTCAGTCTGATATAACATGGTTTAGAAGCCCCCCTAGCCAGTAGGTCAGTCTGATATAACATGGTTTAGAAGCCCCCTAGCCAGTAGGTCAGTCTGATATAACATGGTTTAGAAGCCCCCTAGCCAGTAGGTCAGTCTGATATAACATGGTTTAGAAGCCCCCTAGCCAGTAGGTCAGTCTGATATAACATCGTTTAGAAGCCCCCCTAGCCAGTAGGTCAGTCTGATATAACATGGTTTAGAAGCCCCCTAGCCAGTAGGTCAGTCTGATATAACATGGTTTAGAAGCCCCCTAGCCAGTAGGTCAGTCTGATATAACATGGTTTAGAAGCCCCCTAGCCAGTAGGTCAGTCTGATATAACATGGTTTAGCAGCCCCCTAGTCAGTAGGTCAGTCTGATATAACATGGTTTAGAAGCCCCTAGCCAGTAGGTCAGTCTGATATAACATGGTTTAGAAGCCCCCTAGCCAGTAGGTCAGTCTGCTATAACATGGTTTAGCAGCCCCCTAGCCAGTAGGTCAGTCTGATATAACATGGTTTAGAACCCCCTAGCCAGTAGGTCAGTCTGATATAACATGGTTTAGAAGCCCCCCTAGCCAGTAGGTCAGTCTGACCGGACATGGTTTAGAAGCCCCCCTAGCCAGTAGGTCAGTCTGATATAACATGGTTTAGAAGCCCCCTAGCCAGTAGGTCAGTCTGATATAACATGGTTTAGCAGCCCCCTAGTCAGTAGGTCAGTCTGATATAACATGGTTTAGAAGCCCCCTAGCCAGTAGGTCAGTCTGATATAACATGGTTTAGAAGCCCCCCTAGCCAGTAGGTCAGTCTGCTATAACATGGTTTAGCAGCCCCCTAGCCAGTAGGTCAGTCTGATATAACATGGTTTAGAAGCCCCCCTAGCCAGTAGGTCAGTCTGATATAACATGGTTTAGAAGCCCCCTAAGCCAGTAGGTCAGTCTGACCGAAAATGGTTTAGAAGCCCCCCTAGCCAGTAGGTCAGTCTGATATAACATGGTTTAGAAGCCCCCTAGCCAGTAGGTCAGTCTGATATAACATGGTTTAGAAGCCCCCTAGCCAGTAGGTCAGTCTGATATAACATGGTTTAGAAGCCCCCTAGCCAGTAGGTCAGTCTGACCGGACATGGTTTAGAAGCCCCCTAGCCAGTAGGTCAGTCTGCTGTAACATGGTTTAGCAGCCCCTAGCCAGTAGGTCAGTCTGATATAACATGGTTTAGAAGCCCCCTAGCCAGTAGGTCAGTCTGATTTAACATGTTTTAGAAGCCCCCTAGCCAGTAGGTCAGTCTGATATAACATGGTTTAGAAGCCCCCTAGCCAGTAGGCCAGTCTGCTATAACATGGTTTAGCAGCCCCCAGCCAGTAGGTCTGTCTGATATAACATGGTTTAGAAGCCCCCTAGCCAGTAGGTCAGTCTGATATAACATGGTTTAGAAGCCCCCTAGCCAGTAGGTCAGTCTGATATAACATGGTTTAGAAGCCCCCTAGCCAGTAGGTCAGTCTGATATAACATGGTTTAGAAGCCCCCTAGCCAGTAGGTCAGTCTGATATAACATGGTTTAGAAGCCCCCCTAGCCAGTAGGTCAGTCTGATATAACATGGTTTAGAAGCCCCCCTAGCCAGTAGGTCAGTCTGATATAACATCGTTTAGAAGCCCCCCTAGCCAGTAGGTCAGTCTGATATAACATGGTTTAGAAGCCCCCTAGCCAGTAGGTCAGTCTGATATAACATGGTTTAGAAGCCCCCTTAGCCAGTAGGTCAGTCTGATATAACATGGTTTAGAAGCCCCCTAGCCAGTAGGTCAGTCTGATATAACATGGTTTAGAAGCCCCCTAGCCAGTAGGTCAGTCTGATATAACATGGTTTAGCAGCCCCCTAGTCAGTAGGTCAGTCTGATATAACATGGTTTAGAAGCCCCCTAGCCAGTAGGTCAGTCTGATATAACATGGTTTAGAAGCCCCCCTAGCCAGTAGGTCAGTCTGCTATAACATGGTTTAGCAGCCCCCTAGCCAGTAGGTCAGTCTGATATAACATGGTTTAGAACCCCCCCTAGCCAGTAGGTCAGTCTGATATAACATGGTTTAGAAGCCCCCCTAGCCAGTAGGTCAGTCTGACCGGACATGGTTTAAAAGCCCCCCTAGCCAGTAGGTCAGTCTGATATAACATGGTTTAGAAGCCCCCTAGCCAGTAGGTCAGTCTGATATAACATGGTTTAGCAGCCCCCTAGTCAGTAGGTCAGTCTGATATAACATGGTTTAGAAGCCCCCTAGCCAGTAGGTCAGTCTGATATAACATGGTTTAGAAGCCCCCTAGCCAGTAGGTCAGTCTGCTATAACATGGTTTAGCAGCCCCCAGCCAGTAGGTCAGTCTGATATAACATGGTTTAGAAGCCCCCTAGCCAGTAGGTCAGTCTGATATAACATGGTTTAGAAGCCCCTAGCCAGTAGGTCAGTCTGATATAACATGGTTTAGAAGCCCCCTAGCCAGTAGGTCAGTCTGATATAACATGGTTTAGAAGCCCCCTAGCCAGTAGGTCAGTCTGATATAACATGGTTTAGAAGCCCCCTAGCCAGTAGGTCAGTCTGATATAACATGGTTTAGAAGCCCCCTAGCCAGTAGGTCAGTCTGATATAACATGGTTTAGAAGCCCCCTAGCCAGTAGGTCAGTCTGATATAACATGGTTTAGAAGCCCCCTAGCCAGTAGGTCAGTCTGATATAACATGGTTTAGAAGCCCCCTAGCCAGTAGGTCAGTCTGATATAACATGGTTTAGCAGCCCCCTAGTCAGTAGGTCAGTCTGATATAACATGGTTTAGAAGCCCCTAGCCAGTAGGTCAGTCTGATATAACATGGTTTAGAAGCCCCCTAGCCAGTAGGTCAGTCTGCTATAACATGGTTTAGCAGCCCCCTAGCCAGTAGGTCAGTCTGATATAACATGGTTTAGAAGCCCCCTAGCCAGTAGGTCAGTCTGATATAACATGGTTTAGAAGCCCCCTAGCCAGTAGGTCAGTCTGACCGACATGGTTTAGAAGCCCCCTAGCCAGTAGGTCAGTCTGCTATAACATGGTTTAGCAGCCCCCTCCAGTAGGTCAGTCTGATATAACATGGTTTAGAAGCCCCCTAGCCAGTAGGTCAGTCTGATATAACATGTTTTAGAAGCCCCCTAGCCAGTAGGTCAGTCTGATATAACATGGTTTAGAAGCCCCCTAGCCAGTAGGCCAGTCTGCTATAACATGGTTTAGCAGCCCCCTAGCCAGTAGGTCTGTCTGATATAACATGGTTTAGAAGCCCCTAGCCAGTAGGTCAGTCTGATATAACATGGTTTAGCAGCCCCCTAGTCAGTAGGTCAGTCTGATATAACATGGTTTAGAAGCCCCTAGCCAGTAGGTCAGTCTGATATAACATGGTTTAGAAGCCCCCTAGCCAGTAGGTCAGTCTGCTATAACATGGTTTAGCAGCCCCCTAGCCAGTAGGTCAGTCTGATATAACATGGTTTAGAATCCCCCCTAGCCAGTAGGTCAGTCTGATATAACATGGTTTAGAAGCCCCCCTAGCCAGTAGGTCAGTCTGACCGGACATGGTTTAGAAGCCCCCCTAGCCAGTAGGTCAGTCTGATATAACATGGTTTAGAAGCCCCCTAGCCAGTAGGTCAGTCTGATATAACATGGTTTAGCAGCCCCCTAGTCAGTAGGTCAGTCTGATATAACATGGTTTAGAAGCCCCCTAGCCAGTAGGTCAGTCTGATATAACATGGTTTAGAAGCCCCCCTAGCCAGTAGGTCAGTCTGCTATAACATGGTTTAGCAGCCCCCTAGCCAGTAGGTCAGTCTGATATAACATGGTTTAGAAGCCCCCCTAGCCAGTAGGTCAGTCTGATATAACATGGTTTAGAAGCCCCCCTAGCCAGTAGGTCAGTCTGACCGGACATGGTTTAGAAGCCCCCCTAGCCAGTAGGTCAGTCTGATATAACATGGTTTAGAAGCCCCCTAGCCAGTAGGTCAGTCTGATATAACATGGTTTAGAAGCCCCCCTAGCCAGTAGGTCAGTCTGATATAACATGGTTTAGAAGCCCCCCTAGCCAGTAGGTCAGTCTGACCGGACATGGTTTAGAAGCCCCCCTAGCCAGTAGGTCAGTCTGCTATAACATGGTTTAGCAGCCCCCTAGCCAGTAGGTCAGTCTGATATAACATGGTTTAGAAGCCCCCCTAGCCAGTAGGTCAGTCTGATATAACATGTTTTAGAAGCCCCCTAGCCAGTAGGTCAGTCTGATATAACATGGTTTAGAAGCCCCCTAGCCAGTAGGCCAGTCTGCTATAACATGGTTTAGCAGCCCCCTAGCCAGTAGGTCTGTCTGATATAACATGGTTTAGAAGCCCCCTAGCCAGTAGGTCAGTCTGATATAACATGGTTTAGCAGCCCCCTAGCCAGTAGGTCAGTCTGATATAACATGGTTTAGAAGCCCCCTAGCCAGTAGGTCAGTCTGATATAACATGGTTTAGAAGCCCCCCTAGCCAGTAGGTCAGTCTGCTATAACATGGTTTAGAAGCCCCCTAGCCAGTAGGTCAGTCTGATATAACATGGTTTAGAAGCCCCCTTAGCCAGTAGGTCAGTCTGATATAACATGGTTTAGAAGCCCCCCTAGCCAGTAGGTCAGTCTGATATAACATGGTTTAGAAGCCCCCTAGCCAGTAGGTCAGTCTGATATAACATGGTTTAGAAGCCCCCTAGCCAGTAGGTCAGTCTGATATAACATGGTTTAGAAGCCCCCTAGCCAGTAGGTCAGTCTGATATAACATGGTTTAGAAGCCCCCTAGCCAGTAGGTCAGTCTGATATAACATGGTTTAGCAGCCCCCTAGTCAGTAGGTCAGTCTGATATAACATGGTTTAGAAGCCCCCTAGCCAGTAGGTCAGTCTGATATAACATGGTTTAGAAGCCCCCCTAGCCAGTAGGTCAGTCTACTATAACATGGTTTAGCAGCCCCCTAGCCAGTAGGTCAGTCTGATATAACATGGTTTAGAACCCCCTAGCCAGTAGGTCAGTCTGATATAACATGGTTTAGAAGCCCCCCTAGCCAGTAGGTCAGTCTGACCGGACATGGTTTAGAAGCCCCCCTAGCCAGTAGGTCAGTCTGATATAACATGGTTTAGAAGCCCCCTAGCCAGTAGGTCAGTCTGATATAACATGGTTTAGCAGCCCCCTAGTCAGTAGGTCAGTCTGATATAACATGGTTTAGAAGCCCCCTAGCCAGTAGGTCAGTCTGATATAACATGGTTTAGAAGCCCCCCTAGCCAGTAGGTCAGTCTGCTATAACATGGTTTAGCAGCCCCCTAGCCAGTAGGTCAGTCTGATATAACATGGTTTAGAAGCCCCCCTAGCCAGTAGGTCAGTCTGATATAACATGGTTTAGAAGCCCCCCTAGCCAGTAGGTCAGTCTGACCGGACATGGTTTAGAAGCCCCCCTAGCCAGTAGGTCAGTCTGATATAACATGGTTTAGAAGCCCCCCTAGCCAGTAGGTCAGTCTGATATAACATGGTTTAGAAGCCCCCTAGCCAGTAGGTCAGTCTGATATAACATGGTTTAGCAGCCCCCTAGTCAGTAGGTCAGTCTGATATAACATGGTTTAGAAGCCCCCCTAGCCAGTAGGTCAGTCTGCTATAACATGGTTTAGCAGCCCCCTAGCCAGTAGGTCAGTCTGATATAACATGGTTTAGAAGCCCCCTAGCCAGTAGGTCAGTCTGATATAACATGGTTTAGAAGCCCCCCTAGCCAGTAGGTCAGTCTGACCGGACATGGTTTAGAAGCCCCCCTAGCCAGTAGGTGAGTCTGATATAACATGGTTTAGAAGCCCCCTAGCCAGTAGGTCAGTCTGATATAACATGGTTTAGAAGCCCCCCTAGCCAGTAGGTCAGTATGATATAACATGGTTTAGAAGCCCCCCTAGCCAGTAGGTCAGTCTGACATAACATGGTTTAGAAGCCCCCCTAGCCAGTAGGTCAGTCTGATATAACATGGTTTAGCAGCCCCCTAGCCAGTAGGTCAGTCTGATATAACATGGTTTAGAAGCCCCCCTAGCCAGTAGGTCAGTCTGATATAACATGGTTTAGAAGCCCCCTAGCCAGTAGGCCAGTCTGCTATAACATGGTTTAGCAGCCCCCTAGCCAGTAGGTCTGTCTGATATAACATGGTTTAGAAGCCCCCTAGCCAGTAGGCCAGTCTGATATAACATGGTTTAGCAGCCCCCTAGCCAGTAGGTCAGTCTGATATAACATGGTTTAGAAGCCCCCTAGCCAGTAGATCAGTCTGATATAACATGGTTTAGAAGCCCCCCTAGCCAGTAGGTCAGTCTGATATAACATGGTTTAGAAGCCCCCCTAGCCAGTAGGTCAGTATGATATAGCATGGTTTAGAAGCCCCCCTAGCCAGTAGGTCAGTCTGATATAACATGGTTTAGAAGCCCCCCTAGCCAGTAGGTCAGTATGATATAACATGGTTTAGAAGCCCCCCAGCCAGTAGGTCCGTATGATATAACATGGTTTAGAAGCCCCCCTAGCCAGTAGGTCAGTCTGATATAACATGGTTTAGAAGCCCCCCTAGCCAGTAGGTCAGTCTGATATAACATGGTTTAGAAGCCCCCTAGCCAGTAGGTCAGTATGATATAACATGGTTTAGAAGCCCCCCTAGCCAGTAGGTCAGTCTGATATAACATGGTTTAGAAGCCCCCCTAGCCAGTAGGTCAGTCTGATATAACATGGTTTAGAAGCCCCCCTAGCCAGTAGGTCAGTCTGATATAACATGGTTTAGAAGCCCCCCTAGCCAGTAGGTCAGTATGATATAACATGGTTTAGAAGCCCCCTAGCCAGTAGGTCAGTCTGATATAACATGGTTTAGAAGCCCCCTAGCCAGTAGGTCAGTCTGATATAACATGGTTTAGAAGCCCCCCTAGCCAGTAGGTCAGTCTGATATAACATGGTTTAGAAGCCCCCTAGCCAGTAGGTCAGTCTGATATAACATGGTTTAGAAGCCCCCCTAGCCAGTAGGTCAGTATGATATAACATGGTTTAGAAGCCCCCTAGCCAGTAGGTCAGTCTGATATAACATGGTTTAGAAGCCCCCTAGCCAGTAGGTCAGTCTGATATAACATGGTTTAGAAGCCCCCTAGCCAGTAGGTCAGTCTGATATAACATGGTTTAGAAGCCCCCTAGCCAGTAGGTCAGTCTGATATAACATGGTTTAGAAGCCCCCCTAGCCAGTAGGTCAGTCTGATATAACATGGTTTAGAAGCCCCCCTAGCCAGTAGGTCAGTATGATATAACATGGTTTAGAAGCCCCCCTAGCCAGTAGGTCAGTCTGATATAACATGGTTTAGAAGCCCCCCTAGCCAGTAGGTCAGTCTGATATAACATGGTTTAGAAGCCCCCCTAGCCAGTAGGTCAGTCTGATATAACATGGTTTAGAAGCCCCCCTAGCCAGTAGGTCAGTATGATATAACATGGTTTAGAAGCCCCCCTAGCCAGTAGGTCAGTCTGCCGGTGTTCCATAGTTATGGTAGTCCTGCGAACTAGTGTTAGGTTACCAACATTTTTATTTTTTTTTAGGTACGAGTTCCACAATTTGCTAGACAGATGGCTCCTGGAGACGCTTGTTCAGTTCGAATGACACCATCGGACGAAAGACAATGGGGGTAAACCTCATAACCAACCATTGGCGTCGCGGTGCCTTCTTCAGGGTCAACCAAAACGTTAGTTATGATGTTTACCCCATTTTAATTGTTGGGAGCATATATAAAGTGTGTAACTTCTCCAGTTTTCTCTCCGTTAGTCAGCACCTCTACTAAAACATGTTGCTGTGTGTCAGCTCCAGGTTTTTACCTCTGTGTGGGTTTATCGTAAGGTTCACATTCAGATACTGACTCCTCTGTCTGTCTCTGTGTGTCTTTGTCTCTGTGTGTCTTTGTCTCTGTGTGTCTTTGTCTCTGTGTGTCTTTGTCTCTGTGTGTCTTTGTCTCTGTGTGTCTTTGTCTCTGTGTGTCTGTGTGTCTTTGTCTCTGTGTCTTTGTCTCTGTGTGTCTTTGTCTCTGTGTGTCTCTGTCTCTGTGTGTCTGTCTCTGCGTGTCTGTGTGCCTGTGTCTGTCTCTGTGTGTCTGTCTCTGTGTGTGTGTCTCTGTGTGTGTGTCTCTGTGTGTGTGTCTGTCTCTGTGTGTCTGTCTCTGTGTGTCTGTCTCTGTGTGTCTGTCTCTGTGTGTCTGTCTCTGTGTGTCTGTCTCTGTGTGTCTGTCTCTGTGTCTCTCTGTCTCTGTGTCTCTCTGTCTCTGTGTCTCTCTGTCTCTGTGTCTCTCTGTCTCTGTGTCTCTCTGTCTCTGTGTGTGTCTGTCTCTGTGTGTGTCTGTCTCTCTGTCTGTGTCTGTCTGTCTGTGTGTCTGTCTCTGTCTGTCTGTGTGTTTGTCTCTCTGTCTGTGTCTGTCTGTGTCTCTCTCTGTGTGTGTCTGTGTGTCTCAGGGTTCCTGAGGGATCTGTGTGAGGTGCTGCTCTACCTGTTACTACCTCCTGGAGACTTCCACAACAAGAACATGAGATACTTCCTCAGGGTGAGACACATACACACACAATCACACACACTCACTAAGTCCTTAGTAATATGGACGCCAAGGAACTTAAGGCTCTCGACCCGCTCCACAACAGCCCCATCGATGTGGATGGGGGCGTGCTCTCCCCTCTTTCTCCTGTAGTCCACGATCAGATCCTTTGTCTTATTGATGTTGAGGGAGAGGCTGTTGTCTTGTAGCCTCATGTCTGCTTCATCTGACCACTTCGTATTGAGCTCTTCACTGGTACTTCCTGTTTGAGTTCATTGGTCTGCAGGAAGATGGAGTCATGGTCTGACTTGCTGAAGGAAGGGTGTATACATTGTACATTTCTGTGGGAAGAATAAAAGTGGTCTAGGGTTTTAGCCCCCCTAGTGCAGCAGGAGCCATGTTGGTAGAGTGAGAGAGAACGGTTTTAAGCCTCACCGCGTTAGTCTCCGCCCACCAGAAATGATGCCTCTGGGTGTGTGGTTTCTTTTTTGTTTATGGACCCATACAGTTCTGATGGTGATGTCATGTGATTGTGTCCATGTTCCAGGAGATTCTGATGGTGATGTCATGTGATTGTGTCCATGTTCCAGGAGATTCTGATGGTGATGTCATGTGATTGTGTCCATGTTCCAGGAGATTCTGATGGTGATGTCATGTGATTGTGTCCATGTTCCAGGAGATTCTGATGGTGATGTCATGTGATTGTGTCCATGTTCCAGGAGATTCTGATGGTGATGTCACGTGATTGTGTCCATGTTCCAGGAGATTCTGATGGTGATGTCACGTGATTGTGTCCATGTTCCAGGAGATTCTGATGGTGATGTCATGTGATTGTGTCCATGTTCCAGGAGATTCTGATGGTGATGTCATGTGATTGTGTCCATGTTCCAGGAGATTCTGATGGTGATGTCATGATTGTGTCCATGTTCCAGGAGATTCTGATGGTGATGTCATGTGATTGTGTCCATGTTCCAGGAGATTCTGATGGTGATGTCATGTGATTGTGTCCATGTTCCAGGAGATTCT